>NW_027463714.1:0-33319 GCF_050947455.1 Rhinoderma darwinii | reverse complement strand
CTGGCTGCCACGAGCTGAATCGAATGCAGCCAAGAGCGAGCGTCTAGGACTTACGGTTCAGGAGTTATTCACAGAAACATGGTTCTGAACATGCTGCCAATTGCTCGCCTGGGAAACATGCAGAGAAGTCCAAGATAGTGTTTTTTAGACTGGCTGCCACGAGCTGAATCGAATGCAGCCAAGAGCGAGCGTCTAGGACTTACGGTTCAGGAGTTATTCACAGAAACATGGTTCTTTTACTGCCAGCCGCGAAAGCGAAAATAACCAAGATCGAGCGTCTAGGATTTACTTGTCAATAACTCGCCTGGGAAACATCCAGAGAAGTCAAACACAGTGCTCCTATACTAATTGCCAGGCGCTGAGACGAATGCCGCCAAGATCGAGCGTCTAGGACTTACGGTTCAGGAGTTATTCACAGAAACATGGTTCTGAACATGCTGCCAATTTCTCGCCTGGGAAACATGCAGAGAAGTCCAAGATAGTGTTTTTTAGACTGGCTGCCACGAGCTGAATCGAATGCAGCCAAGAGCGAGCGTCTAGGACTTACGGTTCAGGAGTTATTCACAGAAACATGGTTCTTTTACTGCCAGCCGCGAAAGCGAAAATAACCAAGATCGAGCGTCTAGGATTTACTTGTCAATAACTCGCCTGGGAAACATCCAGAGAAGTCAAACACAGTGCTCCTATACTAATTGCCAGGCGCTGAGACGAATGCCGCCAAGATCGAGCGTCTAGGACTTACGGTTCAAGAATTAGCTTTAGAAACATTTGCCTTAGGAACATGCAGAGAAGTCCAAGATAGTGTTTTTTAGACTGGCTGCCACGAGCTGAATCGAAAGCAGCCAAGAGCGAGCGTCTGTGACTTACGGTTCAGGAGTTATTCACAGAAACATGGTTCTGAACATGCTGCCAATTGCTCGCCTGGGAAACATGCAGAGAAGTCCAAGATAGTGTTTTTTAGACTGGCTGCCACGAGCTGAATCGAATGCAGCCAAGAGCGAGCGTCTAGGACTTACGGTTCAGGAGTTATTCACAGAAACATGGTTCTGAACATGCTGCCAATTGCTCGCCTGGGAAACATGCAGAGAAGTCCAAGATAGTGTTTTTTAGACTGGCTGCCACGAGCTGAATCGAATGCAGCCAAGAGCGAGCTTCTAGGACTTACGGTTCAGGAGTTATTCACAGAAACATGGTTCTGAACATGCTGCCAATTGCTCGCCTGGGAAACATGCAGAGAAGTCCAAGATAGTGTTTTTTAGACTGGCTGCCACGAGCTGAATCGAATGCAGCCAAGAGCGAGCGTCTAGGACTTACGGTTCAGGAGTTATTCACAGAAACATGGTTCTTTTACTGCCAGCCGCGAAAGCGAAAATAACCAAGATCGAGCGTCTAGGATTTACTTGTCAATAACTCGCCTGGGAAACATCCAGAGAAGTCAAACACAGTGCTCCTATACTAATTGCCAGGCGCTGAGACGAATGCCGCCAAGATCGAGCGTCTAGGACTTACGGTTCAAGAATTAGCTTTAGAAACATTTGCCTTAGGAACATGCAGAGAAGTCCAAGATAGTGTTTTTTAGACTGGCTGCCACGAGCTGAATCGAATGCAGCCAAGAGCGAGCGTCTAGGACTTACGGTTCAGGAGTTATTCACAGAAACATGGTTCTGAACATGCTGCCAATTGCTCGCCTGGGAAACATGCAGAGAAGTCCAAGATAGTGTTTTTTAGACTGGCTGCCACGAGCTGAATCGAATGCAGCCAAGAGCGAGCGTCTAGGACTTACGGTTCAGGAGTTATTCACAGAAACATGGTTCTTTTACTGCCAGCCGCGAAAGCGAAAATAACCAAGATCGAGCGTCTAGGATTTACTTGTCAATAACTCGCCTGGGAAACATCCAGAGAAGTCAAACACAGTGCTCCTATACTAATTGCCAGGCGCTGAGACGAATGCCGCCAAGATCGAGCGTCTAGGACTTACGGTTCAAGAATTAGCTTTAGAAACATTTGCCTTAGGAACATGCAGAGAAGTCCAAGATAGTGTTTTTTAGACTGGCTGCCACGAGCTGAATCGAATGCAGCCAAGAGCGAGCGTCTGTGACTTACGGTTCAGGAGTTATTCACAGAAACATGGTTCTGAACATGCTGCCAATTGCTCGCCTGGGAAACATGCAGAGAAGTCCAAGATAGTGTTTTTTAGACTGGCTGCCACGAGCTGAATCGAATGCAGCCAAGAGCGAGCGTCTAGGACTTACGGTTCAGGAGTTATTCACAGAAACATGGTTCTGAACATGCTGCCAATTTCTCGCCTGGGAAACATGCAGAGAAGTCCAAGATAGTGTTTTTTAGACTGGCTGCCACGAGCTGAATCGAATGCAGCCAAGAGCGAGCGTCTAGGACTTACGGTTCAGGAGTTATTCACAGAAACATGGTTCTTTTACTGCCAGCCGCGAAAGCGAAAATAACCAAGATCGAGCGTCTAGGATTTACTTGTCAATAACTCGCCTGGGAAACATCCAGAGAAGTCAAACACAGTGCTCCTATACTAATTGCCAGGCGCTGAGACGAATGCCGCCAAGATCGAGCGTCTAGGACTTACGGTTCAAGAATTAGCTTTAGAAACATTTGCCTTAGGAACATGCAGAGAAGTCCAAGATAGTGTTTTTTAGACTGGCTGCCACGAGCTGAATCGAAAGCAGCCAAGAGCGAGCGTCTGTGACTTACGGTTCAGGAGTTATTCACAGAAACATGGTTCTGAACATGCTGCCAATTGCTCGCCTGGGAAACATGCAGAGAAGTCCAAGATAGTGTTTTTTAGACTGGCTGCCACGAGCTGAATCGAATGCAGCCAAGAGCGAGCGTCTAGGACTTACGGTTCAGGAGTTATTCACAGAAACATGGTTCTGAACATGCTGCCAATTGCTCGCCTGGGAAACATGCAGAGAAGTCCAAGATAGTGTTTTTTAGACTGGCTGCCACGAGCTGAATCGAATGCAGCCAAGAGCGAGCGTCTAGGACTTACGGTTCAGGAGTTATTCACAGAAACATGGTTCTGAACATGCTGCCAATTGCTCGCCTGGGAAACATGCAGAGAAGTCCAAGATAGTGTTTTTTAGACTGGCTGCCACGAGCTGAATCGAATGCAGCCAAGAGCGAGCGTCTAGGACTTACGGTTCAGGAGTTATTCACAGAAACATGGTTCTTTTACTGCCAGCCGCGAAAGCGAAAATAACCAAGATCGAGCGTCTAGGATTTACTTGTCAATAACTCGCCTGGGAAACATCCAGAGAAGTCAAACACAGTGCTCCTATACTAATTGCCAGGCGCTGAGACGAATGCCGCCAAGATCGAGCGTCTAGGACTTACGGTTCAAGAATTAGCTTTAGAAACATTTGCCTTAGGAACATGCAGAGAAGTCCAAGATAGTGTTTTTTAGACTGGCTGCCACGAGCTGAATCGAAAGCAGCCAAGAGCGAGCGTCTGTGACTTACGGTTCAGGAGTTATTCACAGAAACATGGTTCTGAACATGCTGCCAATTGCTCGCCTGGGAAACATGCAGAGAAGTCCAAGATAGTGTTTTTTAGACTGGCTGCCACGAGCTGAATCGAATGCAGCCAAGAGCGAGCGTCTAGGACTTACGGTTCAGGAGTTATTCACAGAAACATGGTTCTGAACATGCTGCCAATTGCTCGCCTGGGAAACATGCAGAGAAGTCCAAGATAGTGTTTTTTAGACTGGCTGCCACGAGCTGAATCGAATGCAGCCAAGAGCGAGCGTCTAGGACTTACGGTTCAGGAGTTATTCACAGAAACATGGTTCTTTTACTGCCAGCCGCGAAAGCGAAAATAACCAAGATCGAGCGTCTAGGATTTACTTGTCAATAACTCGCCTGGGAAACATCCAGAGAAGTCAAACACAGTGCTCCTATACTAATTGCCAGGCGCTGAGACGAATGCCGCCAAGATCGAGCGTCTAGGACTTACGGTTCAGGAGTTATTCACAGAAACATGGTTCTGAACATGCTGCCAATTTCTCGCCTGGGAAACATGCAGAGAAGTCCAAGATAGTGTTTTTAGACTGGCTGCCACGAGCTGAATCGAATGCAGCCAAGAGCGAGCGTCTAGGACTTACGGTTCAGGAGTTATTCACAGAAACATGGTTCTTTTACTGCCAGCCGCGAAAGCGAAAATAACCAAGATCGAGCGTCTAGGATTTACTTGTCAATAACTCGCCTGGGAAACATCCAGAGAAGTCAAACACAGTGCTCCTATACTAATTGCCAGGCGCTGAGACGAATGCCGCCAAGATCGAGCGTCTAGGACTTACGGTTCAGGAGTTATTCACAGAAACATGGTTCTGAACATGCTGCCAATTTCTCGTCTGGGAAACATGCAGAGAAGTCCAAGATAGTGTTTTTTAGACTGGCTGCCACGAGCTGAATCGAATGCAGCCAAGAGCGAGCGTCTAGGACTTACGGTTCAGGAGTTATTCACAGAAACATGGTTCTTTTACTGCCAGCCGCGAAAGCGAAAATAACCATGATCGAGCGTCTAGGATTTACTTGTCAATAACTCGCCTGGGAAACATCCAGAGAAGTCAAACACAGTGCTCCTATACTAATTGCCAGGCGCTGAGACGAATGCCGCCAAGATCGAGCGTCTAGGACTTACGGTTCAGGAGTTATTCACAGAAACATGGTTCTGAACATGCTGCCAATTTCTCGCCTGGGAAACATGCAGAGAAGTCCAAGATAGTGTTTTTTAGACTGGCTGCCACGAGCTGAATCGAATGCAGCCAAGAGCGAGCGTCTAGGACTTACGGTTCAGGAGTTATTCACAGAAACATGGTTCTTTTACTGCCAGCCGCGAAAGCGAAAATAACCAAGATCGAGCGTCTAGGATTTACTTGTCAATAACTCGCCTGGGAAACATCCAGAGAAGTCAAACACAGTGCTCCTATACTAATTGCCAGGCGCTGAGACGAATGCCGCCAAGATCGAGCGTCTAGGACTTACGGTTCAGGAGTTATTCACAGAAACATGGTTCTGAACATGCTGCCAATTTCTCGTCTGGGAAACATGCAGAGAAGTCCAAGATAGTGTTTTTTAGACTGGCTGCCACGAGCTGAATCGAATGCAGCCAAGAGCGAGCGTCTAGGACTTACGGTTCAGGAGTTATTCACAGAAACATGGTTCTTTTACTGCCAGCCGCGAAAGCGAAAATAACCAAGATCGAGCGTCTAGGATTTACTTGTCAATAACTCGCCTGGGAAACATCCAGAGAAGTCAAACACAGTGCTCCTATACTAATTGCCAGGCGCTGAGACGAATGCCGCCAAGATCGAGCGTCTAGGACTTACGGTTCAGGAGTTATTCACAGAAACATGGTTCTGAACATGCTGCCAATTTCTCGCCTGGGAAACATGCAGAGAAGTCCAAGATAGTGTTTTTTAGACTGGCTGCCACGAGCTGAATCGAATGCAGCCAAGAGCGAGCGTCTAGGACTTACGGTTCAGGAGTTATTCACAGAAACATGGTTCTGAACATGCTGCCAATTTCTCGCCTGGGAAACATGCAGAGAAGTCCAAGATAGTGTTTTTTAGACTGGCTGCCACGAGCTGAATCGAATGCAGCCAAGAGCGAGCGTCTAGGACTTACGGTTCAGGAGTTATTCACAGAAACATGGTTCTGAACATGCTGCCAATTTCTCGCCTGGGAAACATGCAGAGAAGTCCAAGATAGTGTTTTTTAGACTGGCTGCCACGAGCTGAATCGAATGCAGCCAAGAGCGAGCGTCTAGGACTTACGGTTCAGGAGTTATTCACAGAAACATGGTTCTGAACATGCTGCCAATTGCTCGCCTGGGAAACATGCAGAGAAGTCCAAGATAGTGTTTTTTAGACTGGCTGCCACGAGCTGAATCGAATGCAGCCAAGAGCGAGCGTCTAGGACTTACGGTTCAGGAGTTATTCACAGAAACATGGTTCTGAACATGCTGCCAATTGCTCGCCTGGGAAACATGCAGAGAAGTCCAAGATAGTGTTTTTTAGACTGGCTGCCACGAGCTGAATCGAATGCAGCCAAGAGCGAGCGTCTAGGACTTACGGTTCAGGAGTTATTCACAGAAACATGGTTCTTTTACTGCCAGCCGCGAAAGCGAAAATAACCAAGATCGAGCGTCTAGGATTTACTTGTCAATAACTCGCCTGGGAAACATCCAGAGAAGTCAAACACAGTGCTCCTATACTAATTGCCAGGCGCTGAGACGAATGCCTCCAAGATCGAGCGTCTAGGACTTACGGTTCAGGAGTTATTCACAGAAACATGGTTCTGAACATGCTGCCAATTTCTCGCCTGGGAAACATGCAGAGAAGTCCAAGATAGTGTTTTTTAGACTGGCTGCCACGAGCTGAATCGAATGCAGCCAAGAGCGAGCGTCTAGGACTTACGGTTCAGGAGTTATTCACAGAAACATGGTTCTTTTACTGCCAGCCGCGAAAGCGAAAATAACCAAGATCGAGCGTCTAGGATTTACTTGTCAATAACTCGCCTGGGAAACATCCAGAGAAGTCAAACACAGTGCTCCTATACTAATTGCCAGGCGCTGAGACGAATGCCGCCAAGATCGAGCGTCTAGGACTTACGGTTCAAGAATTAGCTTTAGAAACATTTGCCTTAGGAACATGCAGAGAAGTCCAAGATAGTGTTTTTTAGACTGGCTGCCACGAGCTGAATCGAAAGCAGCCAAGAGCGAGCGTCTGTGACTTACGGTTCAGGAGTTATTCACAGAAACATGGTTCTGAACATGCTGCCAATTGCTCGCCTGGGAAACATGCAGAGAAGTCCAAGATAGTGTTTTTTAGACTGGCTGCCACGAGCTGAATCGAATGCAGCCAAGAGCGAGCGTCTAGGACTTACGGTTCAGGAGTTATTCACAGAAACATGGTTCTGAACATGCTGCCAATTGCTCGCCTGGGAAACATGCAGAGAAGTCCAAGATAGTGTTTTTTAGACTGGCTGCCACGAGCTGAATCGAATGCAGCCAAGAGCGAGCGTCTAGGACTTACGGTTCAGGAGTTATTCACAGAAACATGGTTCTTTTACTGCCAGCCGCGAAAGCGAAAATAACCAAGATCGAGCGTCTAGGATTTACTTGTCAATAACTCGCCTGGGAAACATCCAGAGAAGTCAAACACAGTGCTCCTATACTAATTGCCAGGCGCTGAGACGAATGCCGCCAAGATCGAGCGTCTAGGACTTACGGTTCAGGAGTTATTCACAGAAACATGGTTCTGAACATGCTGCCAATTTCTCGCCTGGGAAACATGCAGAGAAGTCCAAGATAGTGTTTTTTAGACTGGCTGCCACGAGCTGAATCGAATGCAGCCAAGAGCGAGCGTCTAGGACTTACGGTTCAGGAGTTATTCACAGAAACATGGTTCTTTTACTGCCAGCCGCGAAAGCGAAAATAACCAAGATCGAGCGTCTAGGATTTACTTGTCAATAACTCGCCTGGGAAACATCCAGAGAAGTCAAACACAGTGCTCCTATACTAATTGCCAGGCGCTGAGACGAATGCCGCCAAGATCGAGCGTCTAGGACTTACGGTTCAAGAATTAGCTTTAGAAACATTTGCCTTAGGAACATGCAGAGAAGTCCAAGATAGTGTTTTTTAGACTGGCTGCCACGAGCTGAATCGAAAGCAGCCAAGAGCGAGCGTCTGTGACTTACGGTTCAGGAGTTATTCACAGAAACATGGTTCTGAACATGCTGCCAATTTCTCGTCTGGGAAACATGCAGAGAAGTCCAAGATAGTGTTTTTTAGACTGGCTGCCACGAGCTGAATCGAATGCAGCCAAGAGCGAGCGTCTAGGACTTACGGTTCAGGAGTTATTCACAGAAACATGGTTCTTTTACTGCCAGCCGCGAAAGCGAAAATAACCAAGATCGAGCGTCTAGGATTTACTTGTCAATAACTCGCCTGGGAAACATCCAGAGAAGTCAAACACAGTGCTCCTATACTAATTGCCAGGCGCTGAGACGAATGCCGCCAAGATCGAGCGTCTAGGACTTACGGTTCAGGAGTTATTCACAGAAACATGGTTCTGAACATGCTGCCAATTTCTCGCCTGGGAAACATGCAGAGAAGTCCAAGATAGTGTTTTTTAGACTGGCTGCCACGAGCTGAATCGAATGCAGCCAAGAGCGAGCGTCTAGGACTTACGGTTCAGGAGTTATTCACAGAAACATGGTTCTTTTACTGCCAGCCGCGAAAGCGAAAATAACCAAGATCGAGCGTCTAGGATTTACTTGTCAATAACTCGCCTGGGAAACATCCAGAGAAGTCAAACACAGTGCTCCTATACTAATTGCCAGGCGCTGAGACGAATGCCGCCAAGATCGAGCGTCTAGGACTTACGGTTCAAGAATTAGCTTTAGAAACATTTGCCTTAGGAACATGCAGAGAAGTCCAAGATAGTGTTTTTTAGACTGGCTGCCACGAGCTGAATCGAAAGCAGCCAAGAGCGAGCGTCTGTGACTTACGGTTCAGGAGTTATTCACAGAAACATGGTTCTGAACATGCTGCCAATTGCTCGCCTGGGAAACATGCAGAGAAGTCCAAGATAGTGTTTTTTAGACTGGCTGCCACGAGCTGAATCGAATGCAGCCAAGAGCGAGCGTCTAGGACTTACGGTTCAGGAGTTATTCACAGAAACATGGTTCTGAACATGCTGCCAATTGCTCGCCTGGGAAACATGCAGAGAAGTCCAAGATAGTGTTTTTTAGACTGGCTGCCACGAGCTGAATCGAATGCAGCCAAGAGCGAGCGTCTAGGACTTACGGTTCAGGAGTTATTCACAGAAACATGGTTCTTTTACTGCCAGCCGCGAAAGCGAAAATAACCAAGATCGAGCGTCTAGGATTTACTTGTCAATAACTCGCCTGGGAAACATCCAGAGAAGTCAAACACAGTGCTCCTATACTAATTGCCAGGCGCTGAGACGAATGCCGCCAAGATCGAGCGTCTAGGACTTACGGTTCAGGAGTTATTCACAGAAACATGGTTCTGAACATGCTGCCAATTTCTCGCCTGGGAAACATGCAGAGAAGTCCAAGATAGTGTTTTTTAGACTGGCTGCCACGAGCTGAATCGAATGCAGCCAAGAGCGAGCGTCTAGGACTTACGGTTCAGGAGTTATTCACAGAAACATGGTTCTTTTACTGCCAGCCGCGAAAGCGAAAATAACCAAGATCGAGCGTCTAGGATTTACTTGTCAATAACTCGCCTGGGAAACATCCAGAGAAGTCAAACACAGTGCTCCTATACTAATTGCCAGGCGCTGAGACGAATGCCGCCAAGATCGAGCGTCTAGGACTTACGGTTCAGGAGTTATTCACAGAAACATGGTTCTGAACATGCTGCCAATTTCTCGTCTGGGAAACATGCAGAGAAGTCCAAGATAGTGTTTTTTAGACTGGCTGCCACGAGCTGAATCGAATGCAGCCAAGAGCGAGCGTCTAGGACTTACGGTTCAGGAGTTATTCACAGAAACATGGTTCTGAACATGCTGCCAATTGCTCGCCTGGGAAACATGCAGAGAAGTCCAAGATAGTGTTTTTTAGACTGGCTGCCACGAGCTGAATCGAATGCAGCCAAGAGCGAGCGTCTAGGACTTACGGTTCAGGAGTTATTCACAGAAACATGGTTCTGAACATGCTGCCAATTGCTCGCCTGGGAAACATGCAGAGAAGTCCAAGATAGTGTTTTTTAGACTGGCTGCCACGAGCTGAATCGAATGCAGCCAAGAGCGAGCGTCTAGGACTTACGGTTCAGGAGTTATTCACAGAAACATGGTTCTGAACATGCTGCCAATTGCTCGCCTGGGAAACATGCAGAGAAGTCCAAGATAGTGTTTTTTAGACTGGCTGCCACGAGCTGAATCGAATGCAGCCAAGAGCGAGCGTCTAGGACTTACGGTTCAGGAGTTATTCACAGAAACATGGTTCTGAACATGCTGCCAATTTCTCGCCTGGGAAACATGCAGAGAAGTCCAAGATAGTGTTTTTTAGACTGGCTGCCACGAGCTGAATCGAATGCAGCCAAGAGCGAGCGTCTAGGACTTACGGTTCAGGAGTTATTCACAGAAACATGGTTCTTTTACTGCCAGCCGCGAAAGCGAAAATAACCAAGATCGAGCGTCTAGGATTTACTTGTCAATAACTCGCCTGGGAAACATCCAGAGAAGTCAAACACAGTGCTCCTATACTAATTGCCAGGCGCTGAGACGAATGCCGCCAAGATCGAGCGTCTAGGACTTACGGTTCAGGAGTTATTCACAGAAACATGGTTCTGAACATGCTGCCAATTTCTCGTCTGGGAAACATGCAGAGAAGTCCAAGATAGTGTTTTTTAGACTGGCTGCCACGAGCTGAATCGAATGCAGCCAAGAGCGAGCGTCTAGGACTTACGGTTCAGGAGTTATTCACAGAAACATGGTTCTTTTACTGCCAGCCGCGAAAGCGAAAATAACCAAGATCGAGCGTCTAGGATTTACTTGTCAATAACTCGCCTGGGAAACATCCAGAGAAGTCAAACACAGTGCTCCTATACTAATTGCCAGGCGCTGAGACGAATGCCGCCAAGATCGAGCGTCTAGGACTTACGGTTCAGGAGTTATTCACAGAAACATGGTTCTGAACATGCTGCCAATTTCTCGCCTGGGAAACATGCAGAGAAGTCCAAGATAGTGTTTTTTAGACTGGCTGCCACGAGCTGAATCGAATGCAGCCAAGAGCGAGCGTCTAGGACTTACGGTTCAGGAGTTATTCACAGAAACATGGTTCTGAACATGCTGCCAATTTCTCGCCTGGGAAACATGCAGAGAAGTCCAAGATAGTGTTTTTTAGACTGGCTGCCACGAGCTGAATCGAATGCAGCCAAGAGCGAGCGTCTAGGACTTACGGTTCAGGAGTTATTCACAGAAACATGGTTCTGAACATGCTGCCAATTTCTCGCCTGGGAAACATGCAGAGAAGTCCAAGATAGTGTTTTTTAGACTGGCTGCCACGAGCTGAATCGAATGCAGCCAAGAGCGAGCGTCTAGGACTTACGGTTCAGGAGTTATTCACAGAAACATGGTTCTGAACATGCTGCCAATTGCTCGCCTGGGAAACATGCAGAGAAGTCCAAGATAGTGTTTTTTAGACTGGCTGCCACGAGCTGAATCGAATGCAGCCAAGAGCGAGCGTCTAGGACTTACGGTTCAGGAGTTATTCACAGAAACATGGTTCTGAACATGCTGCCAATTGCTCGCCTGGGAAACATGCAGAGAAGTCCAAGATAGTGTTTTTTAGACTGGCTGCCACGAGCTGAATCGAATGCAGCCAAGAGCGAGCGTCTAGGACTTACGGTTCAGGAGTTATTCACAGAAACATGGTTCTTTTACTGCCAGCCGCGAAAGCGAAAATAACCAAGATCGAGCGTCTAGGATTTACTTGTCAATAACTCGCCTGGGAAACATCCAGAGAAGTCAAACACAGTGCTCCTATACTAATTGCCAGGCGCTGAGACGAATGCCTCCAAGATCGAGCGTCTAGGACTTACGGTTCAGGAGTTATTCACAGAAACATGGTTCTGAACATGCTGCCAATTTCTCGCCTGGGAAACATGCAGAGAAGTCCAAGATAGTGTTTTTTAGACTGGCTGCCACGAGCTGAATCGAATGCAGCCAAGAGCGAGCGTCTAGGACTTACGGTTCAGGAGTTATTCACAGAAACATGGTTCTTTTACTGCCAGCCGCGAAAGCGAAAATAACCAAGATCGAGCGTCTAGGATTTACTTGTCAATAACTCGCCTGGGAAACATCCAGAGAAGTCAAACACAGTGCTCCTATACTAATTGCCAGGCGCTGAGACGAATGCCGCCAAGATCGAGCGTCTAGGACTTACGGTTCAAGAATTAGCTTTAGAAACATTTGCCTTAGGAACATGCAGAGAAGTCCAAGATAGTGTTTTTTAGACTGGCTGCCACGAGCTGAATCGAAAGCAGCCAAGAGCGAGCGTCTGTGACTTACGGTTCAGGAGTTATTCACAGAAACATGGTTCTGAACATGCTGCCAATTGCTCGCCTGGGAAACATGCAGAGAAGTCCAAGATAGTGTTTTTTAGACTGGCTGCCACGAGCTGAATCGAATGCAGCCAAGAGCGAGCGTCTAGGACTTACGGTTCAGGAGTTATTCACAGAAACATGGTTCTGAACATGCTGCCAATTGCTCGCCTGGGAAACATGCAGAGAAGTCCAAGATAGTGTTTTTTAGACTGGCTGCCACGAGCTGAATCGAATGCAGCCAAGAGCGAGCGTCTAGGACTTACGGTTCAGGAGTTATTCACAGAAACATGGTTCTTTTACTGCCAGCCGCGAAAGCGAAAATAACCAAGATCGAGCGTCTAGGATTTACTTGTCAATAACTCGCCTGGGAAACATCCAGAGAAGTCAAACACAGTGCTCCTATACTAATTGCCAGGCGCTGAGACGAATGCCGCCAAGATCGAGCGTCTAGGACTTACGGTTCAGGAGTTATTCACAGAAACATGGTTCTGAACATGCTGCCAATTTCTCGCCTGGGAAACATGCAGAGAAGTCCAAGATAGTGTTTTTTAGACTGGCTGCCACGAGCTGAATCGAATGCAGCCAAGAGCGAGCGTCTAGGACTTACGGTTCAGGAGTTATTCACAGAAACATGGTTCTTTTACTGCCAGCCGCGAAAGCGAAAATAACCAAGATCGAGCGTCTAGGATTTACTTGTCAATAACTCGCCTGGGAAACATCCAGAGAAGTCAAACACAGTGCTCCTATACTAATTGCCAGGCGCTGAGACGAATGCCGCCAAGATCGAGCGTCTAGGACTTACGGTTCAAGAATTAGCTTTAGAAACATTTGCCTTAGGAACATGCAGAGAAGTCCAAGATAGTGTTTTTTAGACTGGCTGCCACGAGCTGAATCGAAAGCAGCCAAGAGCGAGCGTCTGTGACTTACGGTTCAGGAGTTATTCACAGAAACATGGTTCTGAACATGCTGCCAATTTCTCGTCTGGGAAACATGCAGAGAAGTCCAAGATAGTGTTTTTTAGACTGGCTGCCACGAGCTGAATCGAATGCAGCCAAGAGCGAGCGTCTAGGACTTACGGTTCAGGAGTTATTCACAGAAACATGGTTCTTTTACTGCCAGCCGCGAAAGCGAAAATAACCAAGATCGAGCGTCTAGGATTTACTTGTCAATAACTCGCCTGGGAAACATCCAGAGAAGTCAAACACAGTGCTCCTATACTAATTGCCAGGCGCTGAGACGAATGCCGCCAAGATCGAGCGTCTAGGACTTACGGTTCAGGAGTTATTCACAGAAACATGGTTCTGAACATGCTGCCAATTTCTCGCCTGGGAAACATGCAGAGAAGTCCAAGATAGTGTTTTTTAGACTGGCTGCCACGAGCTGAATCGAATGCAGCCAAGAGCGAGCGTCTAGGACTTACGGTTCAGGAGTTATTCACAGAAACATGGTTCTTTTACTGCCAGCCGCGAAAGCGAAAATAACCAAGATCGAGCGTCTAGGATTTACTTGTCAATAACTCGCCTGGGAAACATCCAGAGAAGTCAAACACAGTGCTCCTATACTAATTGCCAGGCGCTGAGACGAATGCCGCCAAGATCGAGCGTCTAGGACTTACGGTTCAAGAATTAGCTTTAGAAACATTTGCCTTAGGAACATGCAGAGAAGTCCAAGATAGTGTTTTTTAGACTGGCTGCCACGAGCTGAATCGAAAGCAGCCAAGAGCGAGCGTCTGTGACTTACGGTTCAGGAGTTATTCACAGAAACATGGTTCTGAACATGCTGCCAATTGCTCGCCTGGGAAACATGCAGAGAAGTCCAAGATAGTGTTTTTTAGACTGGCTGCCACGAGCTGAATCGAATGCAGCCAAGAGCGAGCGTCTAGGACTTACGGTTCAGGAGTTATTCACAGAAACATGGTTCTGAACATGCTGCCAATTGCTCGCCTGGGAAACATGCAGAGAAGTCCAAGATAGTGTTTTTTAGACTGGCTGCCACGAGCTGAATCGAATGCAGCCAAGAGCGAGCGTCTAGGACTTACGGTTCAGGAGTTATTCACAGAAACATGGTTCTTTTACTGCCAGCCGCGAAAGCGAAAATAACCAAGATCGAGCGTCTAGGATTTACTTGTCAATAACTCGCCTGGGAAACATCCAGAGAAGTCAAACACAGTGCTCCTATACTAATTGCCAGGCGCTGAGACGAATGCCGCCAAGATCGAGCGTCTAGGACTTACGGTTCAGGAGTTATTCACAGAAACATGGTTCTGAACATGCTGCCAATTTCTCGCCTGGGAAACATGCAGAGAAGTCCAAGATAGTGTTTTTTAGACTGGCTGCCACGAGCTGAATCGAATGCAGCCAAGAGCGAGCGTCTAGGACTTACGGTTCAGGAGTTATTCACAGAAACATGGTTCTTTTACTGCCAGCCGCGAAAGCGAAAATAACCAAGATCGAGCGTCTAGGATTTACTTGTCAATAACTCGCCTGGGAAACATCCAGAGAAGTCAAACACAGTGCTCCTATACTAATTGCCAGGCGCTGAGACGAATGCCGCCAAGATCGAGCGTCTAGGACTTACGGTTCAGGAGTTATTCACAGAAACATGGTTCTGAACATGCTGCCAATTTCTCGTCTGGGAAACATGCAGAGAAGTCCAAGATAGTGTTTTTTAGACTGGCTGCCACGAGCTGAATCGAATGCAGCCAAGAGCGAGCGTCTAGGACTTACGGTTCAGGAGTTATTCACAGAAACATGGTTCTGAACATGCTGCCAATTGCTCGCCTGGGAAACATGCAGAGAAGTCCAAGATAGTGTTTTTTAGACTGGCTGCCACGAGCTGAATCGAATGCAGCCAAGAGCGAGCGTCTAGGACTTACGGTTCAGGAGTTATTCACAGAAACATGGTTCTGAACATGCTGCCAATTTCTCGCCTGGGAAACATGCAGAGAAGTCCAAGATAGTGTTTTTTAGACTGGCTGCCACGAGCTGAATCGAATGCAGCCAAGAGCGAGCGTCTAGGACTTACGGTTCAGGAGTTATTCACAGAAACATGGTTCTGAACATGCTGCCAATTGCTCGCCTGGGAAACATGCAGAGAAGTCCAAGATAGTGTTTTTTAGACTGGCTGCCACGAGCTGAATCGAATGCAGCCAAGAGCGAGCGTCTAGGACTTACGGTTCAGGAGTTATTCACAGAAACATGGTTCTGAACATGCTGCCAATTTCTCGCCTGGGAAACATGCAGAGAAGTCCAAGATAGTGTTTTTTAGACTGGCTGCCACGAGCTGAATCGAATGCAGCCAAGAGCGAGCGTCTAGGACTTACGGTTCAGGAGTTATTCACAGAAACATGGTTCTGAACATGCTGCCAATTTCTCGCCTGGGAAACATGCAGAGAAGTCCAAGATAGTGTTTTTTAGACTGGCTGCCACGAGCTGAATCGAATGCAGCCAAGAGCGAGCGTCTAGGACTTACGGTTCAGGAGTTATTCACAGAAACATGGTTCTGAACATGCTGCCAATTGCTCGCCTGGGAAACATGCAGAGAAGTCCAAGATAGTGTTTTTTAGACTGGCTGCCACGAGCTGAATCGAATGCAGCCAAGAGCGAGCGTCTAGGACTTACGGTTCAGGAGTTATTCACAGAAACATGGTTCTGAACATGCTGCCAATTGCTCGCCTGGGAAACATGCAGAGAAGTCCAAGATAGTGTTTTTTAGACTGGCTGCCACGAGCTGAATCGAATGCAGCCAAGAGCGAGCGTCTAGGACTTACGGTTCAGGAGTTATTCACAGAAACATGGTTCTGAACATGCTGCCAATTTCTCGCCTGGGAAACATGCAGAGAAGTCCAAGATAGTGTTTTTTAGACTGGCTGCCACGAGCTGAATCGAATGCAGCCAAGAGCGAGCGTCTAGGACTTACGGTTCAGGAGTTATTCACAGAAACATGGTTCTGAACATGCTGCCAATTGCTCGCCTGGGAAACATGCAGAGAAGTCCAAGATAGTGTTTTTTAGACTGGCTGCCACGAGCTGAATCGAATGCAGCCAAGAGCGAGCGTCTAGGACTTACGGTTCAGGAGTTATTCACAGAAACATGGTTCTGAACATGCTGCCAATTGCTCGCCTGGGAAACATGCAGAGAAGTCCAAGATAGTGTTTTTTAGACTGGCTGCCACGAGCTGAATCGAATGCAGCCAAGAGCGAGCGTCTAGGACTTACGGTTCAGGAGTTATTCACAGAAACATGGTTCTGAACATGCTGCCAATTTCTCGCCTGGGAAACATGCAGAGAAGTCCAAGATAGTGTTTTTTAGACTGGCTGCCACGAGCTGAATCGAATGCAGCCAAGAGCGAGCGTCTAGGACTTACGGTTCAGGAGTTATTCACAGAAACATGGTTCTGAACATGCTGCCAATTTCTCGCCTGGGAAACATGCAGAGAAGTCCAAGATAGTGTTTTTTAGACTGGCTGCCACGAGCTGAATCGAATGCAGCCAAGAGCGAGCGTCTAGGACTTACGGTTCAGGAGTTATTCACAGAAACATGGTTCTGAACATGCTGCCAATTTCTCGCCTGGGAAACATGCAGAGAAGTCCAAGATAGTGTTTTTTAGACTGGCTGCCACGAGCTGAATCGAATGCAGCCAAGAGCGAGCGTCTAGGACTTACGGTTCAGGAGTTATTCACAGAAACATGGTTCTGAACATGCTGCCAATTGCTCGCCTGGGAAACATGCAGAGAAGTCCAAGATAGTGTTTTTTAGACTGGCTGCCACGAGCTGAATCGAATGCAGCCAAGAGCGAGCGTCTAGGACTTACGGTTCAGGAGTTATTCACAGAAACATGGTTCTGAACATGCTGCCAATTGCTCGCCTGGGAAACATGCAGAGAAGTCCAAGATAGTGTTTTTTAGACTGGCTGCCACGAGCTGAATCGAATGCAGCCAAGAGCGAGCGTCTAGGACTTACGGTTCAGGAGTTATTCACAGAAACATGGTTCTTTTACTGCCAGCCGCGAAAGCGAAAATAACCAAGATCGAGCGTCTAGGATTTACTTGTCAATAACTCGCCTGGGAAACATCCAGAGAAGTCAAACACAGTGCTCCTATACTAATTGCCAGGCGCTGAGACGAATGCCTCCAAGATCGAGCGTCTAGGACTTACGGTTCAGGAGTTATTCACAGAAACATGGTTCTGAACATGCTGCCAATTTCTCGCCTGGGAAACATGCAGAGAAGTCCAAGATAGTGTTTTTTAGACTGGCTGCCACGAGCTGAATCGAATGCAGCCAAGAGCGAGCGTCTAGGACTTACAGTTCAGGAGTTATTCACAGAAACATGGTTCTTTTACTGCCAGCCGCGAAAGCGAAAATAACCAAGATCGAGCGTCTAGGATTTACTTGTCAATAACTCGCCTGGGAAACATCCAGAGAAGTCAAACACAGTGCTCCTATACTAATTGCCAGGCGCTGAGACGAATGCCGCCAAGATCGAGCGTCTAGGACTTACGGTTCAAGAATTAGCTTTAGAAACATTTGCCTTAGGAACATGCAGAGAAGTCCAAGATAGTGTTTTTTAGACTGGCTGCCACGAGCTGAATCGAAAGCAGCCAAGAGCGAGCGTCTGTGACTTACGGTTCAGGAGTTATTCACAGAAACATGGTTCTGAACATGCTGCCAATTGCTCGCCTGGGAAACATGCAGAGAAGTCCAAGATAGTGTTTTTTAGACTGGCTGCCACGAGCTGAATCGAATGCAGCCAAGAGCGAGCGTCTAGGACTTACGGTTCAGGAGTTATTCACAGAAACATGGTTCTGAACATGCTGCCAATTGCTCGCCTGGGAAACATGCAGAGAAGTCCAAGATAGTGTTTTTTAGACTGGCTGCCACGAGCTGAATCGAATGCAGCCAAGAGCGAGCGTCTAGGACTTACGGTTCAGGAGTTATTCACAGAAACATGGTTCTTTTACTGCCAGCCGCGAAAGCGAAAATAACCAAGATCGAGCGTCTAGGATTTACTTGTCAATAACTCGCCTGGGAAACATCCAGAGAAGTCAAACACAGTGCTCCTATACTAATTGCCAGGCGCTGAGACGAATGCCGCCAAGATCGAGCGTCTAGGACTTACGGTTCAGGAGTTATTCACAGAAACATGGTTCTGAACATGCTGCCAATTTCTCGCCTGGGAAACATGCAGAGAAGTCCAAGATAGTGTTTTTTAGACTGGCTGCCACGAGCTGAATCGAATGCAGCCAAGAGCGAGCGTCTAGGACTTACGGTTCAGGAGTTATTCACAGAAACATGGTTCTTTTACTGCCAGCCGCGAAAGCGAAAATAACCAAGATCGAGCGTCTAGGATTTACTTGTCAATAACTCGCCTGGGAAACATCCAGAGAAGTCAAACACAGTGCTCCTATACTAATTGCCAGGCGCTGAGACGAATGCCGCCAAGATCGAGCGTCTAGGACTTACGGTTCAAGAATTAGCTTTAGAAACATTTGCCTTAGGAACATGCAGAGAAGTCCAAGATAGTGTTTTTTAGACTGGCTGCCACGAGCTGAATCGAAAGCAGCCAAGAGCGAGCGTCTGTGACTTACGGTTCAGGAGTTATTCACAGAAACATGGTTCTGAACATGCTGCCAATTGCTCGCCTGGGAAACATGCAGAGAAGTCCAAGATAGTGTTTTTTAGACTGGCTGCCACGAGCTGAATCGAATGCAGCCAAGAGCGAGCGTCTAGGACTTACGGTTCAGGAGTTATTCACAGAAACATGGTTCTGAACATGCTGCCAATTGCTCGCCTGGGAAACATGCAGAGAAGTCCAAGATAGTGTTTTTTAGACTGGCTGCCACGAGCTGAATCGAATGCAGCCAAGAGCGAGCGTCTAGGACTTACGGTTCAGGAGTTATTCACAGAAACATGGTTCTTTTACTGCCAGCCGCGAAAGCGAAAATAACCAAGATCGAGCGTCTAGGATTTACTTGTCAATAACTCGCCTGGGAAACATCCAGAGAAGTCAAACACAGTGCTCCTATACTAATTGCCAGGCGCTGAGACGAATGCCGCCAAGATCGAGCGTCTAGGACTTACGGTTCAGGAGTTATTCACAGAAACATGGTTCTGAACATGCTGCCAATTTCTCGCCTGGGAAACATGCAGAGAAGTCCAAGATAGTGTTTTTTAGACTGGCTGCCACGAGCTGAATCGAATGCAGCCAAGAGCGAGCGTCTAGGACTTACGGTTCAGGAGTTATTCACAGAAACATGGTTCTTTTACTGCCAGCCGCGAAAGCGAAAATAACCAAGATCGAGCGTCTAGGATTTACTTGTCAATAACTCGCCTGGGAAACATCCAGAGAAGTCAAACACAGTGCTCCTATACTAATTGCCAGGCGCTGAGACGAATGCCGCCAAGATCGAGCGTCTAGGACTTACGGTTCAGGAGTTATTCACAGAAACATGGTTCTGAACATGCTGCCAATTTCTCGTCTGGGAAACATGCAGAGAAGTCCAAGATAGTGTTTTTTAGACTGGCTGCCACGAGCTGAATCGAATGCAGCCAAGAGCGAGCGTCTAGGACTTACGGTTCAGGAGTTATTCACAGAAACATGGTTCTGAACATGCTGCCAATTGCTCGCCTGGGAAACATGCAGAGAAGTCCAAGATAGTGTTTTTTAGACTGGCTGCCACGAGCTGAATCGAATGCAGCCAAGAGCGAGCGTCTAGGACTTACGGTTCAGGAGTTATTCACAGAAACATGGTTCTGAACATGCTGCCAATTTCTCGCCTGGGAAACATGCAGAGAAGTCCAAGATAGTGTTTTTTAGACTGGCTGCCACGAGCTGAATCGAATGCAGCCAAGAGCGAGCGTCTAGGACTTACGGTTCAGGAGTTATTCACAGAAACATGGTTCTGAACATGCTGCCAATTTCTCGCCTGGGAAACATGCAGAGAAGTCCAAGATAGTGTTTTTTAGACTGGCTGCCACGAGCTGAATCGAATGCAGCCAAGAGCGAGCGTCTAGGACTTACGGTTCAGGAGTTATTCACAGAAACATGGTTCTGAACATGCTGCCAATTGCTCGCCTGGGAAACATGCAGAGAAGTCCAAGATAGTGTTTTTTAGACTGGCTGCCACGAGCTGAATCGAATGCAGCCAAGAGCGAGCGTCTAGGACTTACGGTTCAGGAGTTATTCACAGAAACATGGTTCTGAACATGCTGCCAATTGCTCGCCTGGGAAACATGCAGAGAAGTCCAAGATAGTGTTTTTTAGACTGGCTGCCACGAGCTGAATCGAATGCAGCCAAGAGCGAGCGTCTAGGACTTACGGTTCAGGAGTTATTCACAGAAACATGGTTCTGAACATGCTGCCAATTTCTCGCCTGGGAAACATGCAGAGAAGTCCAAGATAGTGTTTTTTAGACTGGCTGCCACGAGCTGAATCGAATGCAGCCAAGAGCGAGCGTCTAGGACTTACGGTTCAGGAGTTATTCACAGAAACATGGTTCTGAACATGCTGCCAATTGCTCGCCTGGGAAACATGCAGAGAAGTCCAAGATAGTGTTTTTTAGACTGGCTGCCACGAGCTGAATCGAATGCAGCCAAGAGCGAGCGTCTAGGACTTACGGTTCAGGAGTTATTCACAGAAACATGGTTCTGAACATGCTGCCAATTTCTCGCCTGGGAAACATGCAGAGAAGTCCAAGATAGTGTTTTTTAGACTGGCTGCCACGAGCTGAATCGAATGCAGCCAAGAGCGAGCGTCTAGGACTTACGGTTCAGGAGTTATTCACAGAAACATGGTTCTGAACATGCTGCCAATTTCTCGCCTGGGAAACATGCAGAGAAGTCCAAGATAGTGTTTTTTAGACTGGCTGCCACGAGCTGAATCGAATGCAGCCAAGAGCGAGCGTCTAGGACTTACGGTTCAGGAGTTATTCACAGAAACATGGTTCTGAACATGCTGCCAATTGCTCGCCTGGGAAACATGCAGAGAAGTCCAAGATAGTGTTTTTTAGACTGGCTGCCACGAGCTGAATCGAATGCAGCCAAGAGCGAGCGTCTAGGACTTACGGTTCAGGAGTTATTCACAGAAACATGGTTCTGAACATGCTGCCAATTGCTCGCCTGGGAAACATGCAGAGAAGTCCAAGATAGTGTTTTTTAGACTGGCTGCCACGAGCTGAATCGAATGCAGCCAAGAGCGAGCGTCTAGGACTTACGGTTCAGGAGTTATTCACAGAAACATGGTTCTGAACATGCTGCCAATTGCTCGCCTGGGAAACATGCAGAGAAGTCCAAGATAGTGTTTTTTAGACTGGCTGCCACGAGCTGAATCGAATGCAGCCAAGAGCGAGCGTCTAGGACTTACGGTTCAGGAGTTATTCACAGAAACATGGTTCTTTTACTGCCAGCCGCGAAAGCGAAAATAACCAAGATCGAGCGTCTAGGATTTACTTGTCAATAACTCGCCTGGGAAACATCCAGAG
The DNA here is from genome assembly GCF_050947455.1 of Rhinoderma darwinii. Taxonomy (NCBI): domain Eukaryota; kingdom Metazoa; phylum Chordata; class Amphibia; order Anura; family Rhinodermatidae; genus Rhinoderma; species Rhinoderma darwinii. The sequence goes on along the minus strand of NW_027463714.1, from coordinate 11,735 downwards.
AAGTCAAACACAGTGCTCCTATACTAATTGCCAGGCGCTGAGACGAATGCCGCCAAGATCGAGCGTCTAGGACTTACGGTTCAGGAGTTATTCACAGAAACATGGTTCTGAACATGCTGCCAATTTCTCGCCTGGGAAACATGCAGAGAAGTCCAAGATAGTGTTTTTTAGACTGGCTGCCACGAGCTGAATCGAATGCAGCCAAGAGCGAGCGTCTAGGACTTACGGTTCAGGAGTTATTCACAGAAACATGGTTCTTTTACTGCCAGCCGCGAAAGCGAAAATAACCAAGATCGAGCGTCTAGGATTTACTTGTCAATAACTCGCCTGGGAAACATCCAGAGAAGTCAAACACAGTGCTCCTATACTAATTGCCAGGCGCTGAGACGAATGCCGCCAAGATCGAGCGTCTAGGACTTACGGTTCAAGAATTAGCTTTAGAAACATTTGCCTTAGGAACATGCAGAGAAGTCCAAGATAGTGTTTTTTAGACTGGCTGCCACGAGCTGAATCGAAAGCAGCCAAGAGCGAGCGTCTGTGACTTACGGTTCAGGAGTTATTCACAGAAACATGGTTCTGAACATGCTGCCAATTGCTCGCCTGGGAAACATGCAGAGAAGTCCAAGATAGTGTTTTTTAGACTGGCTGCCACGAGCTGAATCGAATGCAGCCAAGAGCGAGCGTCTAGGACTTACGGTTCAGGAGTTATTCACAGAAACATGGTTCTGAACATGCTGCCAATTGCTCGCCTGGGAAACATGCAGAGAAGTCCAAGATAGTGTTTTTTAGACTGGCTGCCACGAGCTGAATCGAATGCAGCCAAGAGCGAGCGTCTAGGACTTACGGTTCAGGAGTTATTCACAGAAACATGGTTCTTTTACTGCCAGCCGCGAAAGCGAAAATAACCAAGATCGAGCGTCTAGGATTTACTTGTCAATAACTCGCCTGGGAAACATCCAGAGAAGTCAAACACAGTGCTCCTATACTAATTGCCAGGCGCTGAGACGAATGCCGCCAAGATCGAGCGTCTAGGACTTACGGTTCAGGAGTTATTCACAGAAACATGGTTCTGAACATGCTGCCAATTTCTCGCCTGGGAAACATGCAGAGAAGTCCAAGATAGTGTTTTTTAGACTGGCTGCCACGAGCTGAATCGAATGCAGCCAAGAGCGAGCGTCTAGGACTTACGGTTCAGGAGTTATTCACAGAAACATGGTTCTTTTACTGCCAGCCGCGAAAGCGAAAATAACCAAGATCGAGCGTCTAGGATTTACTTGTCAATAACTCGCCTGGGAAACATCCAGAGAAGTCAAACACAGTGCTCCTATACTAATTGCCAGGCGCTGAGACGAATGCCGCCAAGATCGAGCGTCTAGGACTTACGGTTCAAGAATTAGCTTTAGAAACATTTGCCTTAGGAACATGCAGAGAAGTCCAAGATAGTGTTTTTTAGACTGGCTGCCACGAGCTGAATCGAAAGCAGCCAAGAGCGAGCGTCTGTGACTTACGGTTCAGGAGTTATTCACAGAAACATGGTTCTGAACATGCTGCCAATTGCTCGCCTGGGAAACATGCAGAGAAGTCCAAGATAGTGTTTTTTAGACTGGCTGCCACGAGCTGAATCGAATGCAGCCAAGAGCGAGCGTCTAGGACTTACGGTTCAGGAGTTATTCACAGAAACATGGTTCTGAACATGCTGCCAATTGCTCGCCTGGGAAACATGCAGAGAAGTCCAAGATAGTGTTTTTTAGACTGGCTGCCACGAGCTGAATCGAATGCAGCCAAGAGCGAGCGTCTAGGACTTACGGTTCAGGAGTTATTCACAGAAACATGGTTCTTTTACTGCCAGCCGCGAAAGCGAAAATAACCAAGATCGAGCGTCTAGGATTTACTTGTCAATAACTCGCCTGGGAAACATCCAGAGAAGTCAAACACAGTGCTCCTATACTAATTGCCAGGCGCTGAGACGAATGCCGCCAAGATCGAGCGTCTAGGACTTACGGTTCAGGAGTTATTCACAGAAACATGGTTCTGAACATGCTGCCAATTTCTCGCCTGGGAAACATGCAGAGAAGTCCAAGATAGTGTTTTTTAGACTGGCTGCCACGAGCTGAATCGAATGCAGCCAAGAGCGAGCGTCTAGGACTTACGGTTCAGGAGTTATTCACAGAAACATGGTTCTTTTACTGCCAGCCGCGAAAGCGAAAATAACCAAGATCGAGCGTCTAGGATTTACTTGTCAATAACTCGCCTGGGAAACATCCAGAGAAGTCAAACACAGTGCTCCTATACTAATTGCCAGGCGCTGAGACGAATGCCGCCAAGATCGAGCGTCTAGGACTTACGGTTCAGGAGTTATTCACAGAAACATGGTTCTGAACATGCTGCCAATTTCTCGTCTGGGAAACATGCAGAGAAGTCCAAGATAGTGTTTTTTAGACTGGCTGCCACGAGCTGAATCGAATGCAGCCAAGAGCGAGCGTCTAGGACTTACGGTTCAGGAGTTATTCACAGAAACATGGTTCTGAACATGCTGCCAATTGCTCGCCTGGGAAACATGCAGAGAAGTCCAAGATAGTGTTTTTTAGACTGGCTGCCACGAGCTGAATCGAATGCAGCCAAGAGCGAGCGTCTAGGACTTACGGTTCAGGAGTTATTCACAGAAACATGGTTCTGAACATGCTGCCAATTTCTCGCCTGGGAAACATGCAGAGAAGTCCAAGATAGTGTTTTTTAGACTGGCTGCCACGAGCTGAATCGAATGCAGCCAAGAGCGAGCGTCTAGGACTTACGGTTCAGGAGTTATTCACAGAAACATGGTTCTGAACATGCTGCCAATTTCTCGCCTGGGAAACATGCAGAGAAGTCCAAGATAGTGTTTTTTAGACTGGCTGCCACGAGCTGAATCGAATGCAGCCAAGAGCGAGCGTCTAGGACTTACGGTTCAGGAGTTATTCACAGAAACATGGTTCTGAACATGCTGCCAATTGCTCGCCTGGGAAACATGCAGAGAAGTCCAAGATAGTGTTTTTTAGACTGGCTGCCACGAGCTGAATCGAATGCAGCCAAGAGCGAGCGTCTAGGACTTACGGTTCAGGAGTTATTCACAGAAACATGGTTCTGAACATGCTGCCAATTGCTCGCCTGGGAAACATGCAGAGAAGTCCAAGATAGTGTTTTTTAGACTGGCTGCCACGAGCTGAATCGAATGCAGCCAAGAGCGAGCGTCTAGGACTTACGGTTCAGGAGTTATTCACAGAAACATGGTTCTGAACATGCTGCCAATTTCTCGCCTGGGAAACATGCAGAGAAGTCCAAGATAGTGTTTTTTAGACTGGCTGCCACGAGCTGAATCGAATGCAGCCAAGAGCGAGCGTCTAGGACTTACGGTTCAGGAGTTATTCACAGAAACATGGTTCTGAACATGCTGCCAATTGCTCGCCTGGGAAACATGCAGAGAAGTCCAAGATAGTGTTTTTTAGACTGGCTGCCACGAGCTGAATCGAATGCAGCCAAGAGCGAGCGTCTAGGACTTACGGTTCAGGAGTTATTCACAGAAACATGGTTCTGAACATGCTGCCAATTTCTCGCCTGGGAAACATGCAGAGAAGTCCAAGATAGTGTTTTTTAGACTGGCTGCCACGAGCTGAATCGAATGCAGCCAAGAGCGAGCGTCTAGGACTTACGGTTCAGGAGTTATTCACAGAAACATGGTTCTGAACATGCTGCCAATTTCTCGCCTGGGAAACATGCAGAGAAGTCCAAGATAGTGTTTTTTAGACTGGCTGCCACGAGCTGAATCGAATGCAGCCAAGAGCGAGCGTCTAGGACTTACGGTTCAGGAGTTATTCACAGAAACATGGTTCTGAACATGCTGCCAATTGCTCGCCTGGGAAACATGCAGAGAAGTCCAAGATAGTGTTTTTTAGACTGGCTGCCACGAGCTGAATCGAATGCAGCCAAGAGCGAGCGTCTAGGACTTACGGTTCAGGAGTTATTCACAGAAACATGGTTCTGAACATGCTGCCAATTGCTCGCCTGGGAAACATGCAGAGAAGTCCAAGATAGTGTTTTTTAGACTGGCTGCCACGAGCTGAATCGAATGCAGCCAAGAGCGAGCGTCTAGGACTTACGGTTCAGGAGTTATTCACAGAAACATGGTTCTGAACATGCTGCCAATTGCTCGCCTGGGAAACATGCAGAGAAGTCCAAGATAGTGTTTTTTAGACTGGCTGCCACGAGCTGAATCGAATGCAGCCAAGAGCGAGCGTCTAGGACTTACGGTTCAGGAGTTATTCACAGAAACATGGTTCTTTTACTGCCAGCCGCGAAAGCGAAAATAACCAAGATCGAGCGTCTAGGATTTACTTGTCAATAACTCGCCTGGGAAACATCCAGAGAAGTCAAACACAGTGCTCCTATACTAATTGCCAGGCGCTGAGACGAATGCCGCCAAGATCGAGCGTCTAGGACTTACGGTTCAGGAGTTATTCACAGAAACATGGTTCTGAACATGCTGCCAATTTCTCGCCTGGGAAACATGCAGAGAAGTCCAAGATAGTGTTTTTTAGACTGGCTGCCACGAGCTGAATCGAATGCAGCCAAGAGCGAGCGTCTAGGACTTACGGTTCAGGAGTTATTCACAGAAACATGGTTCTTTTACTGCCAGCCGCGAAAGCGAAAATAACCAAGATCGAGCGTCTAGGATTTACTTGTCAATAACTCGCCTGGGAAACATCCAGAGAAGTCAAACACAGTGCTCCTATACTAATTGCCAGGCGCTGAGACGAATGCCGCCAAGATCGAGCGTCTAGGACTTACGGTTCAAGAATTAGCTTTAGAAACATTTGCCTTAGGAACATGCAGAGAAGTCCAAGATAGTGTTTTTTAGACTGGCTGCCACGAGCTGAATCGAAAGCAGCCAAGAGCGAGCGTCTGTGACTTACGGTTCAGGAGTTATTCACAGAAACATGGTTCTGAACATGCTGCCAATTGCTCGCCTGGGAAACATGCAGAGAAGTCCAAGATAGTGTTTTTTAGACTGGCTGCCACGAGCTGAATCGAATGCAGCCAAGAGCGAGCGTCTAGGACTTACGGTTCAGGAGTTATTCACAGAAACATGGTTCTGAACATGCTGCCAATTGCTCGCCTGGGAAACATGCAGAGAAGTCCAAGATAGTGTTTTTTAGACTGGCTGCCACGAGCTGAATCGAATGCAGCCAAGAGCGAGCGTCTAGGACTTACGGTTCAGGAGTTATTCACAGAAACATGGTTCTGAACATGCTGCCAATTGCTCGCCTGGGAAACATGCAGAGAAGTCCAAGATAGTGTTTTTTAGACTGGCTGCCACGAGCTGAATCGAATGCAGCCAAGAGCGAGCGTCTAGGACTTACGGTTCAGGAGTTATTCACAGAAACATGGTTCTTTTACTGCCAGCCGCGAAAGCGAAAATAACCAAGATCGAGCGTCTAGGATTTACTTGTCAATAACTCGCCTGGGAAACATCCAGAGAAGTCAAACACAGTGCTCCTATACTAATTGCCAGGCGCTGAGACGAATGCCGCCAAGATCGAGCGTCTAGGACTTACGGTTCAGGAGTTATTCACAGAAACATGGTTCTGAACATGCTGCCAATTTCTCGCCTGGGAAACATGCAGAGAAGTCCAAGATAGTGTTTTTTAGACTGGCTGCCACGAGCTGAATCGAATGCAGCCAAGAGCGAGCGTCTAGGACTTACGGTTCAGGAGTTATTCACAGAAACATGGTTCTTTTACTGCCAGCCGCGAAAGCGAAAATAACCAAGATCGAGCGTCTAGGATTTACTTGTCAATAACTCGCCTGGGAAACATCCAGAGAAGTCAAACACAGTGCTCCTATACTAATTGCCAGGCGCTGAGACGAATGCCGCCAAGATCGAGCGTCTAGGACTTACGGTTCAAGAATTAGCTTTAGAAACATTTGCCTTAGGAACATGCAGAGAAGTCCAAGATAGTGTTTTTTAGACTGGCTGCCACGAGCTGAATCGAAAGCAGCCAAGAGCGAGCGTCTGTGACTTACGGTTCAGGAGTTATTCACAGAAACATGGTTCTGAACATGCTGCCAATTGCTCGCCTGGGAAACATGCAGAGAAGTCCAAGATAGTGTTTTTTAGACTGGCTGCCACGAGCTGAATCGAATGCAGCCAAGAGCGAGCGTCTAGGACTTACGGTTCAGGAGTTATTCACAGAAACATGGTTCTGAACATGCTGCCAATTGCTCGCCTGGGAAACATGCAGAGAAGTCCAAGATAGTGTTTTTTAGACTGGCTGCCACGAGCTGAATCGAATGCAGCCAAGAGCGAGCGTCTAGGACTTACGGTTCAGGAGTTATTCACAGAAACATGGTTCTTTTACTGCCAGCCGCGAAAGCGAAAATAACCAAGATCGAGCGTCTAGGATTTACTTGTCAATAACTCGCCTGGGAAACATCCAGAGAAGTCAAACACAGTGCTCCTATACTAATTGCCAGGCGCTGAGACGAATGCCGCCAAGATCGAGCGTCTAGGACTTACGGTTCAAGAATTAGCTTTAGAAACATTTGCCTTAGGAACATGCAGAGAAGTCCAAGATAGTGTTTTTTAGACTGGCTGCCACGAGCTGAATCGAATGCAGCCAAGAGCGAGCGTCTAGGACTTACGGTTCAGGAGTTATTCACAGAAACATGGTTCTGAACATGCTGCCAATTGCTCGCCTGGGAAACATGCAGAGAAGTCCAAGATAGTGTTTTTTAGACTGGCTGCCACGAGCTGAATCGAATGCAGCCAAGATCGAGCGTCTAGGACTTACGGTTCAGGAGTTATTCACAGAAACATGGTTCTGAACATGCTGCCAATTTCTCGCCTGGGAAACATGCAGAGAAGTCCAAGATAGTGTTTTTTAGACTGGCTGCCACGAGCTGAATCGAATGCAGCCAAGAGCGAGCGTCTAGGACTTACGGTTCAGGAGTTATTCACAGAAACATGGTTCTTTTACTGCCAGCCGCGAAAGCGAAAATAACCAAGATCGAGCGTCTAGGATTTACTTGTCAATAACTCGCCTGGGAAACATCCAGAGAAGTCAAACACAGTGCTCCTATACTAATTGCCAGGCGCTGAGACGAATGCCGCCAAGATCGAGCGTCTAGGACTTACGGTTCAAGAATTAGCTTTAGAAACATTTGCCTTAGGAACATGCAGAGAAGTCCAAGATAGTGTTTTTTAGACTGGCTGCCACGAGCTGAATCGAAAGCAGCCAAGAGCGAGCGTCTGTGACTTACGGTTCAGGAGTTATTCACAGAAACATGGTTCTGAACATGCTGCCAATTGCTCGCCTGGGAACATGCAGAGAAGTCCAAGATAGTGTTTTTTAGACTGGCTGCCACGAGCTGAATCGAATGCAGCCAAGAGCGAGCGTCTAGGACTTACGGTTCAGGAGTTATTCACAGAAACATGGTTCTGAACATGCTGCCAATTGCTCGCCTGGGAAACATGCAGAGAAGTCCAAGATAGTGTTTTTTAGACTGGCTGCCACGAGCTGAATCGAATGCAGCCAAGAGCGAGCGTCTAGGACTTACGGTTCAGGAGTTATTCACAGAAACATGGTTCTGAACATGCTGCCAATTGCTCGCCTGGGAAACATGCAGAGAAGTCCAAGATAGTGTTTTTTAGACTGGCTGCCACGAGCTGAATCGAATGCAGCCAAGAGCGAGCGTCTAGGACTTACGGTTTCAGGAGTTATTCACAGAAACATGGTTCTTTTACTGCCAGCCGCGAAAGCGAAAATAACCAAGATCGAGCGTCTAGGATTTACTTGTCAATAACTCGCCTGGGAAACATCCAGAGAAGTCAAACACAGTGCTCCTATACTAATTGCCAGGCGCTGAGACGAATGCCGCCAAGATCGAGCGTCTAGGACTTACGGTTCAGGAGTTATTCACAGAAACATGGTTCTGAACATGCTGCCAATTTCTCGCCTGGGAAACATGCAGAGAAGTCCAAGATAGTGTTTTTTAGACTGGCTGCCACGAGCTGAATCGAATGCAGCCAAGAGCGAGCGTCTAGGACTTACGGTTCAGGAGTTATTCACAGAAACATGGTTCTTTTACTGCCAGCCGCGAAAGCGAAAATAACCAAGATCGAGCGTCTAGGATTTACTTGTCAATAACTCGCCTGGGAAACATCCAGAGAAGTCAAAACACAGTGCTCCTATACTAATTGCCAGGCGCTGAGACGAATGCCGCCAAGATCGAGCGTCTAGGACTTACGGTTCAAGAATTAGCTTTAGAAACATTTGCCTTAGGAACATGCAGAGAAGTCCAAGATAGTGTTTTTTAGACTGGCTGCCACGAGCTGAATCGAAAGCAGCCAAGAGCGAGCGTCTGTGACTTACGGTTCAGGAGTTATTCACAGAAACATGGTTCTGAACATGCTGCCAATTGCTCGCCTGGAAACATGCAGAGAAGTCCAAGATAGTGTTTTTTAGACTGGCTGCCACGAGCTGAATCGAATGCAGCCAAGAGCGAGCGTCTAGGACTTACGGTTCAGGAGTTATTCACAGAAACATGGTTTGAACATGCTGCCAATTGCTCGCCTGGGAAACATGCAGAGAAGTCCAAGATAGTGTTTTTTTAGACTGGCTGCCACGAGCTGAATCGAATGCAGCCAAGAGCGAGCGTCTAGGACTTACGGTTCAGGAGTTATTCACAGAAACATGGTTCTTTTACTGCCAGCCGCGAAAGCGAAAATAACCAAGATCGAGCGTCTAGGATTTACTTGTCAATAACTCGCCTGGGAAACATCCAGAGAAGTCAAACACAGTGCTCCTATACTAATTGCCAGGCGCTGAGACGAATGCCGCCAAGATCGAGCGTCTAGGACTTACGGTTCAAGAATTAGCTTTAGAAACATTTGCCTTAGGAACATGCAGAGAAGTCCAAGATAGTGTTTTTAGACTGGCTGCCACGAGCTGAATCGAATGCAGCCAAGAGCGAGCGTCTAGGACTTACGGTTCAGGAGTTATTCACAGAAACATGGTTCTGAACATGCTGCCAATTGCTCGCCTGGGAAACATGCAGAGAAGTCCAAGATAGTGTTTTTTAGACTGGCTGCCACGAGCTGAATCGAATGCAGCCAAGAGCGAGCGTCTAGGACTTACGGTTCAGGAGTTATTCACAGAAACATGGTTCTGAACATGCTGCCAATTTCTCGCCTGGGAAACATGCAGAGAAGTCCAAGATAGTGTTTTTTAGACTGGCTGCCACGAGCTGAATCGAATGCAGCCAAGAGCGAGCGTCTAGGACTTACGGTTCAGGAGTTATTCACAGAAACATGGTTCTGAACATGCTGCCAATTGCTCGCCTGGGAAACATGCAGAGAAGTCCAAGATAGTGTTTTTTAGACTGGCTGCCACGAGCTGAATCGAATGCAGCCAAGAGCGAGCGTCTAGGACTTACGGTTCAGGAGTTATTCACAGAAACATGGTTCTGAACATGCTGCCAATTTCTCGCCTGGGAAACATGCAGAGAAGTCCAAGATAGTGTTTTTTAGACTGGCTGCCACGAGCTGAATCGAATGCAGCCAAGAGCGAGCGTCTAGGACTTACGGTTCAGGAGTTATTCACAGAAACATGGTTCTGAACATGCTGCCAATTGCTCGCCTGGGAAACATGCAGAGAAGTCCAAGATAGTGTTTTTTAGACTGGCTGCCACGAGCTGAATCGAATGCAGCCAAGAGCGAGCGTCTAGGACTTACGGTTCAGGAGTTATTCACAGAAACATGGTTCTGAACATGCTGCCAATTGCTCGCCTGGGAAACATGCAGAGAAGTCCAAGATAGTGTTTTTTAGACTGGCTGCCACGAGCTGAATCGAATGCAGCCAAGAGCGAGCGTCTAGGACTTACGGTTCAGGAGTTATTCACAGAAACATGGTTCTGAACATGCTGCCAATTGCTCGCCTGGGAAACATGCAGAGAAGTCCAAGATAGTGTTTTTTAGACTGGCTGCCACGAGCTGAATCGAATGCAGCCAAGAGCGAGCGTCTAGGACTTACGGTTCAGGAGTTATTCACAGAAACATGGTTCTTTTACTGCCAGCCGCGAAAGAGAAAATAACCAAGATCGAGCGTCTAGGATTTACTTGTCAATAACTCGCCTGGGAAACATCCAGAGAAGTCAAACACAGTGCTCCTATACTAATTGCCAGGCGCTGAGACGAATGCCGCCAAGATCGAGCGTCTAGGACTTACGGTTCAAGAATTAGCTTTAGAAACATTTGCCTTAGGAACATGCAGAGAAGTCCAAGATAGTGTTTTTTAGACTGGCTGCCACGAGCTGAATCGAATGCAGCCAAGAGCGAGCGTCTAGGACTTACGGTTCAGGAGTTATTCACAGAAACATGGTTCTGAACATGCTGCCAATTGCTCGCCTGGGAAACATGCAGAGAAGTCCAAGATAGTGTTTTTTAGACTGGCTGCCACGAGCTGAATCGAATGCAGCCAAGAGCGAGCGTCTAGGACTTACGGTTCAGGAGTTATTCACAGAAACATGGTTCTTTTACTGCCAGCCGCGAAAGCGAAAATAACCAAGATCGAGCGTCTAGGATTTACTTGTCAATAACTCGCCTGGGAAACATCCAGAGAAGTCAAACACAGTGCTCCTATACTAATTGCCAGGCGCTGAGACGAATGCAGCCAAGATCGAGCGTCTAGGACTTACGGTTCAAGAATTAGCTTTAGAAACATTTGCCTTAGGAACATGCAGAGAAGTCCAAGATAGTGTTTTTTAGACTGGCTGCCACGAGCTGAATCGAATGCAGCCAAGAGCGAGCGTCTGTGACTTACGGTTCAGGAGTTATTCACAGAAACATGGTTCTGAACATGCTGCCAATTGCTCGCCTGGGAAACATGCAGAGAAGTCCAAGATAGTGTTTTTTAGACTGGCTGCCACGAGCTGAATCGAATGCAGCCAAGAGCGAGCGTCTAGGACTTACGGTTCAGGAGTTATTCACAGAAACATGGTTCTGAACATGCTGCCAATTTCTCGCCTGGGAAACATGCAGAGAAGTCCAAGATAGTGTTTTTTAGACTGGCTGCCACGAGCTGAATCGAATGCAGCCAAGAGCGAGCGTCTAGGACTTACGGTTCAGGAGTTATTCACAGAAACATGGTTCTGAACATGCTGCCAATTGCTCGCCTGGGAAACATGCAGAGAAGTCCAAGATAGTGTTTTTTAGACTGGCTGCCACGAGCTGAATCGAATGCAGCCAAGAGCGAGCGTCTAGGACTTACGGTTCAGGAGTTATTCACAGAAACATGGTTCTGAACATGCTGCCAATTGCTCGCCTGGGAAACATGCAGAGAAGTCCAAGATAGTGTTTTTTAGACTGGCTGCCACGAGCTGAATCGAATGCAGCCAAGAGCGAGCGTCTAGGACTTACGGTTCAGGAGTTATTCACAGAAACATGGTTCTGAACATGCTGCCAATTGCTCGCCTGGGAAACATGCAGAGAAGTCCAACATAGTGTTTTTTAGACTGGCTGCCACGAGCTGAATCGAATGCAGCCAAGAGCGAGCGTCTAGGACTTACGGTTCAGGAGTTATTCACAGAAACATGGTTCTTTTACTGCCAGCCGCGAAAGCGAAAATAACCAAGATCGAGCGTCTAGGATTTACTTGTCAATAACTCGCCTGGGAAACATCCAGAGAAGTCAAACACAGTGCTCC
>NW_027463713.1:0-70911 GCF_050947455.1 Rhinoderma darwinii | reverse complement strand
TGAGGGGTTTATATTTCCGGTGATTGCGCGGTGTGAGGGGTTTATATTTCCGGTGATTGCGCGGTGTGAGGGGTTTATATTTCCGGTGATTGCGCGGTGTGAGGGGGTTTATATTTCCAGAGATTGCGTGGTGTGGGGGGTTTTATATTTCCGGTGATTGCGCGGTGTGAGGGGTTTTATATTTCCGGTGATTGCGCGGTGTGAGGGGTTTATATTTCCTGTGATTGCGCGGTGTGAGGAGTTTATATTTCCGGTGATTGCGTGGTGTGATGGGTTTATATTTCCGGTGATTGCGCGGTGTGAGGGGTTTTATATTTCCGGTGATTGCGCGGTGTGAGGGGTTTATATTTCCGGTGATTGTGCGGTGTGAGGGGTTTTATATTTCCGGTGATTGCGCGGTGTGGGGGGTTTATATTTCCGGTGATTGCGCGGTGTGAGGGGGTTTATATTTCCGGTGATTGCGCGGTGTGAGGGGTTTTATATTTCCGGTGATTGCGCGGTGTGGGGGGTTTTATATTTCCGGTGATTGCGCGGTGTGGGGGGGTTTATATTTCCGGTGATTGCACGGTGTGAGGGGTTTTATATTTCCGGTGATTGCGCGGTGTGAGGGGTTTATATTTCCGGTGATTGCGCGGTGTGAGGGGTTTATATTTCCGGTGATTGCGCGGTGTGAGGGGTTTATATTCCCGGTGATTGCGCGGTGTGAGGGGTTTATATTTCCGGTGATTGCGCGGTGTGAGGGGTTTATATTTCCTGTGATTACGCGGTGTGGGGGGGGGTTTATATTTCCAGTGATTGCGCGGTGTGGGGGATTTTATATTTCCGGTGATTGCGCGGTGTGAGGGGTTTATATTTCCGGTAATTGCGCGGTGTGAGGGGTTTATATTTCCGGTGATTGCGCGGTGTGAGGGGGTTTTATATTTCCGGTGATTGCGCGGTGTGGGGGGTTTATATTTCCGGTGATTGCGCGGTGTGAGGGGGTTTATATTTCCGGTGATTGCGCGGTGTGGGGGGTTTATATTTCCGGTGATTGCGCGGTGTGAGGGGTTTATATTTCCTGTGAGTGCGCGGTGTGAGGGGTTTATATTTCCGGTGATTGCGCGGTGTGAGGGGTTTTATATTTCCGGTGATTGCGCGGTGTGGGGGGTTTATATTTCCGGTGATTGCGCGGTGTGAGGGGTTTATATTTCCGGTGATTGCGCGGTGTGGGGGGTTTATATTTCCGGTGATTGCGCGGTGTGAAGGGTTTTATATTTCCGGTGATTGCGCGGTGTGAGGGGTTTTATATTTCCGGTGATTGCGCGGTGTGAGGGGTTTATATTTCCGGTGATTGCGCGGTGTGGGGGGTTTATATTTCCGGTGATTGCGCGGTGTGAGGGGTTTTATATTTCCGGTGATTGCGCGGTGTGAGGGGTTTTATATTTCCGGTGATTGCGCGGTGTGAGGGGTTTTATATTTCCGGTGATTGCGAGGTGTGAGGGGGTTTATATTTCCAGTGATTGCGCGGTGTGAGGGGGGGTTTATATTTCCGGTGATTGCGCAGTGTGGGGGTTTATATTTCCAGTGATTGCGCGGTGTGAGGGGGTTTATATTTCCGGTGATTGCGCAGTGTGGGGGTTTATATTTCCGGTGATTGCGCAGTGTGGGGGTTTATATTTCCGGTGATTGCGCGGTGTGGGGGGTTTATATTTCCGGTGATTGCGCGGTGTGGGGGGGTTATATTTCCGGTGATTGCGCGGTGTGGGGGGGTTATATTTCCGGTGATTGCGCGGTGTGGGGGGGTTTATATTTCCAGTGATTGCGCGGTGTGAGGGGTTTATATTTCCGGTGATTGCGCGGTGTGAGTGGTTTATATTTCCGGTGATTGCGCGGTGTGAGTGGTTTATATTTCCGGTGATTGCGCGGTGTGAGTGGTTTATATTTCCGGTGATTGCGCGGTGTGAGTGGTTTATATTTCCGGTGATTGCGCGGTGTGAGGGGTTTATATTTCCAGTGATTGCGCGGTGTGAGGGGGTTTATATTTCCGGTGATTGCGCAGTGTGGGGGTTTATATTTCCGGTGATTGCGCAGTGTGGGGGTTTATATTTCCGGTGATTGCGCGGTGTGGGGGGTTTATATTTCCGGTGATTGCGCGGTGTGGGGGGGTTATATTTCCGGTGATTGCGCGGTGTGGGGGGGTTATATTTCCGGTGATTGCGCGGTGTGGGGGGGTTTATATTTCCAGTGATTGCGCGGTGTGAGGGGTTTATATTTCCGGTGATTGCGCGGTGTGAGTGGTTTATATTTCCGGTGATTGCGCGGTGTGAGGGGTTTATACTTCCGGTGATTGCGCGGTGTGAGGGGTTTTATATTTCCGGTGATTGTGCGGTGTGAGGGGGTTAATATTTCCGGTGATTGCGAGGTGTGGGGGGTTTTATATTTCCGGTGATTGCCCGGTGTGAGGGGTTTTATATTTCCAGTGATTGCGCGGTGTGAGGGGTTTTATATTTCCGCTGATTGCGAGGTGTGGGGGGTTTTATATTTCCGGTGATTGCGCGGTGTGAGGGGTTTTATATTTCCGCTGATTGCGAGGTGTGGGGGGTTTTATATTTCCGGAGATTGCGCGGTGTGGGGGTTTTTATATTTCCGGTTATTGTGCTGTGTTAGGGGTTTATATTTCCGGTGATTGCGCGGTGTGAGGGGTTTATATTTACGGTGATTGCGCGGTGTGAGGGGGTTTATATTTCCGGTGATTGCGCGGTGTGAGGGGTTTTATATTTCCGGTGATTGCACGGTGTGGGGGTTTTATATTTCCGGTGATTGCGCGGTGTGAGGGGTTTGATATTTCCGGTGATTGCGCGGTGTGAGGGGTTTTATATTTCCGGTGATTGCGCGGTGTGAGAGGTTTTATATTTCCGGTGATTGCGCGTTGTGGGGGGTTTTATATTTCCGGTGATTGCGCGGTGTGTGGGGTTTTATATTTCCGGTGATTGCGCGGTGTGAGGGGTTTATATTTCCGGTGATTGCGCGGTGTGAGGGGGTTTTATATTCCCGGTGATTGCGCGGTGTGGGGGGGGTTTATATTTCCGGTGATTGCGCGGTGTGAGGGGTTTATATTTCCGGTGATTGCGCGGTGTGAGGGGTTTATATTTCCGGTGATTGCGCGGTGTGGGGGGGTTTTAAATTTCCGGTGATTGCGCGGTGTGGGGGGGGGTTAATATTTCCGGTGATTGCGCGGTGTGAGGGGTTTATATTTAAGGTGATTGCGCGGTGTGAGGGGTTTATATTTCCGGTGATTGCGCAGTGTGAGGGGTTTATATTTCCGGTGATTGCGCGGTGTGGGGGGGGGGTTTATATTTCCGGTGGTTGCGCGGTGTGAGGGGTTTTATATTTCCGGTGATTGCGCGGTGTGAGGGGTTTATATTTCCGGTGATTGCGCGGTGTGGGGGGTTTTATATTTCCGGTGATTGCGCGGTGTGAGGGGTTTATATTTCCGGTGATTGCGCGGTGTGGGGGGTTTGTATTTCCGGTGAATGCGCGGTGAGGGGTTTATATTTCCGGTGATTGCGCGGTGTGGGGGGTTTGTATTTCCGGTGATTGCGTGGTGTGGGGGGGGTTTATATTTCCGGTGATTGCGCGGTGTGGGGGGGGTTTATATTTCCGGTGATTGCGCGGTGTGAGGGGTTTATATTTCCGGTGATTGCGCGGTGTGAGGGGTTTATATTTCCGGTGATTGCGCGGTGTGGGGGGGTTTTAAATTTCCGGTGATTGCGCGGTGTGGGGGGGGTTAATATTTCCGGTGATTGCGCGGTGTGAGGGGTTTATATTTAAGGTGATTGCGCGGTGTGAGGGGTTTATATTTCCGGTGATTGCGCAGTGTGAGGGGTTTATATTTCCGGTGATTGCGCGGTGTGGGGGGTTTATATTTCCGGTGGTTGCGCGGTGTGAGGGGTTTTATATTTCCGGTGATTGCGCGGTGTGAGGGGTTTGTATTTCCGGTGATTGCGCGGTGTGGGGGGTTTTATATTTCCGGTGATTGCGCGGTGTGAGGGGTTTATATTTCCGGTGATTGCGCGGTGTGGGGGGTTTGTATTTCCGGTGAATGCGCGGTGTGAGGGGTTTATATTTCCTGTGATTACGCGGTGTGGGGGGGGGTTTATATTTCCAGTGATTGCGCGGTGTGGGGGATTTTATATTTCCGGTGATTGCGCGGTGTGAGGGGTTTATATTTCCGGTGATTGCGCGGTGTGAGGGGTTTATATTCCCGGTGATTGCGCGGTGTGAGGGGTTTATATTTCCGGTGATTGTGCGGTGTGAGGGGTTTATATTTCCTGTGATTACGCGGTGTGGGGGGGGGGTTTATATTTCCAGTGATTGCGCGGTGTGGGGGATTTTATATTTCCGGTGATTGCGCGGTGTGAGGGGTTTATATTTCCGGTAATTGCGCGGTGTGAGGGGTTTATATTTCCGGTGATTGCGCGGTGTGAGGGGGTTTTATATTTCCGGTGATTGCGCGGTGTGGGGGGTTTATATTTCCGGTGATTGCGCGGTGTGAGGGGGTTTATATTTCCGGTGATTGCGCGGTGTGGGGGGTTTATATTTCCGGTGATTGCGCGGTGTGAGGGGTTTATATTTCCTGTGAGTGCGCGGTGTGAGGGGTTTATATTTCCGGTGATTGCGCGGTGTGAGGGGTTTTATATTTCCGGTGATTGCGCGGTGTGGGGGGTTTATATTTCCGGTGATTGCGCGGTGTGAGGGGTTTATATTTCCGGTGATTGCGCGGTGTGGGGGGTTTATATTTCCGGTGATTGCGCGGTGTGAAGGGTTTTATATTTCCGGTGATTGCGCGGTGTGAGGGGTTTTATATTTCCGGTGATTGCGCGGTGTGAGGGGTTTATATTTCCGGTGATTGCGCGGTGTGGGGGGTTTATATTTCCGGTGATTGCGCGGTGTGAGGGGTTTTATATTTCCGGTGATTGCGCGGTGTGAGGGGTTTTATATTTCCGGTGATTGCGCGGTGTGAGGGGTTTTATATTTCCGGTGATTGCGAGGTGTGAGGGGGTTTATATTTCCAGTGATTGCGCGGTGTGAGGGGGGGTTTATATTTCCGGTGATTGCGCAGTGTGGGGGTTTATATTTCCAGTGATTGCGCAGTGTGGGGGTTTATATTTCCGGTGATTGCGCGGTGTGGGGGGTTTATATTTCCGGTGATTGCGCGGTGTGGGGGGGTTATATTTCCGGTGATTGCGCGGTGTGGGGGGGTTATATTTCCGGTGATTGCGCGGTGTGGGGGGGTTTATATTTCCAGTGATTGCGCGGTGTGAGGGGTTTATATTTCCGGTGATTGCGCGGTGTGAGTGGTTTATATTTCCGGTGATTGCGCGGTGTGAGTGGTTTATATTTCCGGTGATTGCGCGGTGTGAGTGGTTTATATTTCCGGTGATTGCGCGGTGTGAGTGGTTTATATTTCCGGTGATTGCGCGGTGTGAGGGGTTTATATTTCCAGTGATTGCGCGGTGTGAGGGGGTTTATATTTCCGGTGATTGCGCAGTGTGGGGGTTTATATTTCCGGTGATTGCGCAGTGTGGGGGTTTATATTTCCGGTGATTGCGCAGTGTGGGGGTTTGTATTTCCGGTGAATGCGCGGTGAGGGGTTTATATTTCCGGTGATTGCGCGGTGTGAGGGGTTTTATATTTCCGGTGATTGCGCGGTGTGGGGGGGGGGTTTATAGTTCCGGTGATTGCGCGGTGTGGGGGGGGGGGTTTATAGTTCCGGTGATTGCGCGGTGTGAGGGGTTTTATATTTCCGGTGATTGCGCGGTGTGGGGGGTTTGTATTTCCGGTGATTGCGTGGTGTGGGGGGGGTTTATATTTCCGGTGATTGCGCGGTGTGGGGGGTTTGTATTTCCGGTGATTGCGTGGTGTGGGGGGGTTTATATTTCCGGTGATTGCGCGGTGTGAGGGGTTTATATTTCCGGTGATTGCGCGGTGTGGGGGGGGGGTTTTATATTTCCGGTGATTGCGCGGTGTGGGGGGTTTATATTTCCGGTGATTGCACGGTGTGAGGTGTTTTATATTTCCGGTGATTGCGCGGTGTGAGGGGTTTTATATTTCCGGTGATTACGCGGTGTGGGGGAGGTTTATATTTCCGGTGATTGCGCGGTGTGGGGGGGTTTATATTTCCGGTGATTGCGCAGTGTGAGGGGTTTATATTTCCGGTGATTGCGCGGTGTGAGGGGTTTATATTTCCGGTGATTGCGCGGTGTGAGGGGTTTATATTTCCGGTGATTGCGCGGTGTGAGGGGTTTATATTTCCGGTGATTGCGCGGTGTGAGGGGGTTTATATTTCCGGAGATTGCGTGGTGTGGGGGGTTTTATATTTCCGGTGATTGCGCGGTGTGAGGGGTTTTATATTTCCGGTGATTGCGCGGTGTGAGGGGTTTATATTTCCTGTGATTGCGCGGTGTGAGGAGTTTATATTTCCGGTGATTGCGTGGTGTGATGGGTTTATATTTCCGGTGATTGCGCGGTGTGAGGGGTTTTATATTTCCGGTGATTGCGCGGTGTGAGGGGTTTATATTTCCGGTGATTGTGCGGTGTGAGGGGTTTTATATTTCCGGTGATTGCGCGGTGTGGGGGGTTTATATTTCCGGTGATTGCGCGGTGTGAGGGGGTTTATATTTCCGGTGATTGCGCGGTGTGAGGGGTTTTATATTTCCGGTGATTGCGCGGTGTGGGGGGTTTTATATTTCCGGTGATTGCGCGGTGTGGGGGGGGTTTATATTTCCGGTGATTGCACGGTGTGAGGGGTTTTATATTTCCGGTGATTGCGCGGTGTGAGGGGTTTATATTTCCGGTGATTGCGCGGTGTGAGGGGTTTATATTTCCGGTGATTGCACGGTGTGGAGGGTTTTATATTTCCGGTGATTGCTCGGTGTGAGGGGTTTATATTCCCGGTGATTGCGCGGTGTGAGGGGTTTATATTTCCGGTGATTGCGCGGTGTGAGGGGTTTATATTTCCTGTGATTACGCGGTGTGGGGGGGGGTTTATATTTCCAGTGATTGCGCGGTGTGGGGGATTTTATATTTCCGGTGATTGCGCGGTGTGAGGGGTTTATATTTCCGGTGATTGCGCGGTGTGAGGGGGTTTTATATTTCCGGTGATTGCGCGGTGTGGGGGGTTTATATTTCCGGTGATTGCGCGGTGTGAGGGGGTTTATATTTCCGGTGATTGCGCGGTGTGGGGGGTTTATATTTCCGGTGATTGCGCGGTGTGAGGGGTTTATATTTCCTGTGAGTGCGCGGTGTGAGGGGTTTATATTTCCGGTGATTGCGCGGTGTGAGGGGTTTTATATTTCCGGTGATTGCGCGGTGTGGGGGGTTTATATTTCCGGTGATTGCGCGGTGTGAGGGGTTTATATTTCCGGTGATTGCGCGGTGTGGGGGGTTTATATTTCCGGTGATTGCGCGGTGTGAAGGGTTTTATATTTCCGGTGATTGCGCGGTGTGAGGGGTTTTATATTTCCGGTGATTGCGCGGTGTGAGGGGTTTATATTTCCGGTGATTGCGCGGTGTGGGGGGTTTATATTTCCGGTGATTGCGCGGTGTGAGGGGTTTTATATTTCCGGTGATTGCGCGGTGTGAGGGGTTTTATATTTCCGGTGATTGCGCGGTGTGAGGGGTTTTATATTTCCGGTGATTGCACGGTGTGGGGGGGGGGGTTTATATTTCCGGTGGTTGCGCGGTGTGAGGGGTTTTATATTTCCGGTGATTGCGCAGTGTGGGGGTTTATATTTCCAGTGATTGCGCGGTGTGGGGGGTTTATATTTCCGGTGATTGCGCGGTGTGGGGGGGTTTATATTTCCGGTGATTGCACGGTGTGGGGGGGGGGGTTTATATTTCCGGTGGTTGCGCGGTGTGAGGGGTTTTATATTTCCGGTGATTGCGCAGTGTGGGGGTTTATATTTCCAGTGATTGCGCGGTGTGAGGGGGTTTATATTTCCGGTGATTGCGCGGTGTGAGGGGTTTATATTTCCGTGATTGCGCGGTGTGAGGGGTTTATATTTCCGGTGATTGCGCGGTGTGAGGGGTTTTATATTTCCGGTGATTGCGCGGTGTGGGGGGGTTTATATTTCCGGTGATTGCGCGGTGTGAGGGGTTTTATATTTCCGGTGATTGCGCGGTGTGAGGGGTTTATATTTCCGGTGATTGCGCGGTGTGAGGGGTTTGATATTTCCGGTGATTGTGCGGTGTGAGGAGTTTTATATTTCCGGTGATTGCGCGGTGTGAGGGGTTTATATTTCCGGTGATTGCGAGGTGTGAGGGGTTTATATTTCCTGTGATTGCGCGGTGTGAGGGGTTTTATATTTCCGGTGATTGCGCGGTGTGAGGTGTTTTATATTTCCGGTGATTGCGCGGTGTGAGGGGTTTTATATTGCCGGTGATTGCGTGGTGTGAGTGGTTTATATTTCCGGTGATTGCGCGGTGTGAGGGGTTTATATTTCCGGTGATTGCGCGGTGTGGGGGGGGGGGGGTTATATTTCCGGTGATTGCGCGGTGTGAGGGGTTTTATATTTCCGGTGATTGCGCGGTGTGAGGTGTTTATATTTCCGGTGATTGCGCGGTGTGGGGGGTTTTATATTTCCGGTGATTGCGCGGTGTGAGGGGTTTATATTTCCGGTGATTGCGCGGTGTGGGGGGTTTTATATTTCCGGTGATTGCGCGGTGTGAGGGGTTTATATTTCCGGTGATTGCGCGGTGTGAGGGGTTTATATTTCCGGTGATTGCGCGGTGTGAGGGGTTTATATTTCCGGTGATTGCGTGGTGTGAGGGGGTTTATATTTCCGGTGATTGCGCGGTGTGTGAGGGGTTTATATTTCCGGTGATTGCGCGGTGTGAGGGGTTTATATTTCCGGTGATTGCGCGGTGTGGGGGTTTATATTTCCGGTGATTGCGCAGTGTGGGGGTTTATATTTCCGGTGATTGCGCGGTGTGGGGGGTTTATATTTCCGGTGATTGCGCGGTGTGGGGGGGTTATATTTCCGGTGATTGCGCGGTGTGGGGGGGTTATATTTCCGGTGATTGCGCGGTGTGGGGGGGTTTATATTTCCAGTGATTGCGCGGTGTGAGGGGTTTATATTTCCGGTGATTGCGCGGTGTGAGTGGTTTATATTTCCGGTGATTGCGCGGTGTGAGGGGGGGTTTATATTTCCGGTGATTGCGCGGTGTGAGGGGGGGTTTATATTTCCGGTGATTGCGCGGTGTGGGGGGGTTTTATATTTCCGGTAATTGCGCGGTGTGGGGGTTTTATATTTCCAGTGATTGCGCGGTGTGGGGGGTTTTATATTTCCGGTGATTGCGGGGTGTGAGGGGTTTATATTTCTGGTGATTGCGCGGTGTGAGGGGGTTTATATTTCCGGTGATTGCGCGGTGTGAGGGGTTTTATATTTCTGATGATTGCGCGGTGTGAGGGTTTTATATTTCCGGTGATTACGCGGTGTGGAGGGTTTTATATTTCCGGTGATTGCGCGGTGTGAGGGGTTTTATATTTCCGGTGATTGCGCGGTGTGAGGGGTTTATATTTCCGGTGATTGCGCGGTGTGGGGGGTTTTATATTTCCGGTGATTGCGCGGTGTGAGGGGTTTTATATTTCCGGTGATTGCGCGGTGTGAGGGGTTTATATTTCCGGTGATTGCGCGGTGTGAGGGGTTTATATTTCCGGTGATTTCGCGGTGTGAGGGGTTTATATTTCCGGTGATTGCGCGGTGTGAGGGGTTTATATTTCCGGTGATTGCGCGGTGTGAGGGGGGTTTATATTTCCGGTGATTGCGCGGTGTGAGGGGGTTATATTTCCGGTGATTGCGCGGTATGAGGGGATTATATTTCCGGTGATTGCGCGGTGTGAGGGGTTTTATATTTCCGGTGATTGCGCGGTGTGAGGGGTTTATATTTCCGGTGATTGCGCGGTGTGAGGTGTTTTATATTTCCGGTGATTGCGCGGTGTGGGGGGTTTTATATTTCCGGTGATTGCGCGGTGTGGGGGGTTTATATTTCCGCTGATTGCGCGGTGTGAGGGGTTTATATTTCCGGTGATTGCGCGGTGTGAGGGGTTTATATTTCCGGTGATTGCGCGGTGTGGGGGGTTTATATTTCCGGTGATTGCGCGGTGTGGGGGGTTTATATTTCCGCTGATTGCGCGGTGTGAGGGGTTTATAGTTCCGGTGATTGCGCGGTGTGAGGGGTTTATATTTCCGGTAATTGCGCGGTGTGGGGGGGTTTTATATAACCGGTCGGCATCGCGCAGTCTCTTCGGAGGACAGAGGAAGCCGCGATCTATAACTGATCAAATTCCGCGGTCGCTATTAATCACGAGGGGTTAAGCGGCCAGGATTGCGCGGTCTCTGATCTTGGCGGTTGCAGGCGGCTGTCAGTAGTCGTGTACGGTGCAGGCTCCGCTCCTTCTAGTGTGACGGCGCACGTACAGCATAATACTATAGATCTGATGTCACCAAGGGGTTAAACCCTCCTGTATTTTATATTTACAGCGCTAATAATAAATAATAATAATTACCAACACTGTGCCAGACAAAAACGCACCAAAACCGCACAGAAATGACCTCATGTAAACTTACTACTGCATCATGGGAAATCTCCTGACTGATAACAGAGAGAACACTAAACAACAGCGGTGACCGGAAGTCACGTACACCCGACCAGCGCTGCTCTCTACATCATACACGGCAACAGCTGAAGGACCAGTAATGACGTCACCACCATGTGACCGGGACAAGAGAGGCGGAGCTTATAACTGGAGAGGAGGCATAGCCCCACCCCTCATGTGACGTAATCATGAACGCTTCTCACCATAGCACAGGAGACCGGAACACTCACAGAACTCCGCCCCACATGTCACGTGATCAGCTTCACAGGTCTTTCCTCCACCACTTTTCTCAAATGATAAGCTCCACCCGTCCCAGTCACGTGGTGGTGATGTCGTCACAGGTCCTTTTACCACAACACATTATATTTTGCACTGTTATGACCGATCACTCCTTCATCGCTCATATGATGCTCAGGACCCCTCATGTCACTTGATCATCACGCAGGTCCTTCATACATCGCTCACACTTCTAAACCCCCCCCCCCCTGATGCCGCGGTCACGTGACCTTGATATCCCAGGTCCTTCCACCTCCGCCTCTCTTCACTAATAAGCTCCGCCTTTTCCTGTCACTTGGTGGTGACGTCATCACAGGTCCTTCAGCTGTTACGTGATGAGGTAAAGAGCAGCGCTGGTCGGGTGTTCTCTCTGTTGTCAATCATTGAGTGACCCCGCCCACTGGACTCCTTGCCGGGATTTAACCCCTCCAGTGCCGGCCTCTTTGGGGTAAGTTGTTATTTCTGGTCTTTGTAGTGCTCGGATGGTTTGTGGGACGAGTCGTGTTTTGTAATGACATAATATTCGGGACTTACAACTTATTCACTGACTTTTATACATTTCTTGTTAATGTCGTTCACCGTGCGGTTTAAGGGAATGTTCACACGTAGCGAATACGACCCACAACACGCAAGGAAATCACCCCGAATATTCACCCCAAATGGTGGACGTATAATCCTCCCGAATATCTACTACAGAAATACAGCAAGGCCGATCCCCACCTCTCCCAGCGTTACCATAGCAACACGTCCCTGCTCTTCCGGCTGTGTCCAGGTGACCCCTATAATGACATGTGACCTCTCCGGCCTGTGATTGGCTGCAGGGGTCACATGACGCCTTCTTTTTTATAGATGTGTAACCTGCAGCGTTGCTGTGAACACGCGGTGGAGCCGCAGAGGATTCTGGGAACAATGGCGGTTGTTGCAGAACTTGACTTTCCATTGAACTTAATGGGGAAATTCTGCAACAAATGCGCAGCGAATCCGCGGTATAAATGCGATATCCTGCGTGTCTATAATCCGCACCGCAGGTTAACCCCTTCATCACCAGGACGGGTTTAGTTGTTCCCTCAGATCTATTTCTTGTTTATTTTTCTGCCGGTCCCGCGGTGCGAGGATTACATTCTGCGGGACGATACCAAATTTCTATGGTTTTTTTCATGATGTGCGATATTTACATAGAAATAACTTTTTGTTAGAAAACAATGTTATTTAGTGTCGCCATATTCTCATAGTTGCCAACAGTCCTGAATTTGCCGGGACTGTCCCAAATTTACAGAGACAGTCCCGGCAAATAACTGTCCCGGCCATTTTCAATTGTATTTGCATCCTCAGGACGCAGGTACTACTGAATACTGTGGCGGAGCAGGAAACTCTCCGCTCCCTGCTCTGCCATTCACTCCTCCGGGAGCGGAATACCCGGCCAGAGCGTCGGCAACCCTCTGACTGGGGATTCTACACTTAGCCTGGGCTCAGTCACTGACACATTAACGTTACTGAAGTGTTTAGACAGTGAATAGACATTCCTTCCAGCCAGGACGCCATGTCTATTCACAATCCCGACACTTCGGTAACGTTTCTGTGGTACTTACAGCAGAGCAAAGTGTAATCTCGCGAGATCTCGCTGTTAATGACCGGTTACAGGGAGATTACGCTTTGCTCTGCTGTAAACGTTAATGAAGTGTCGGGATTGTGAATAGACATCGCGTCCTGGCTGGAAGGAATGTCTATTCACTGTCTAAACACTTCAGTAACGTTAATGTGTCAGTATAAGACAGCAGATCGTGAACAACGCAGTGTCACTATGCACTGACTAAATGAATGGAGAGGAGTGCATGACGCTGATTGGTCAGTGATTGGTCAGCGTGATACACTCCTCTGTACAACGCCCACTTGGTCTAAAGTAAAAACACGCCCACTTGGGCATTAAGAAACTCATTAGCATAAATGTAAAATCGCTCCTAACGTGGTAAATATAGAACGTTTTTCTAAATATAAAGCATTACTGTCACCGACATTACAGCGCCGATCTCCTGATGTAGGAAATGGGGCACTTCTGCCAATTAACCCTAAGCCCAGAAAATGGCAAAAAGGCATCTAGCAAGCGGACAGCGTGACCAAAAGACTCATGAGGGCTGCGCAGGAAAAGGACCTTCTCGTCAGCGTACAGGCCCACCACAGCAGACCCTCCCTCCCACTGCACACCAGTTACCATAGGGGTGGATCTCAATCTAATAGCTATAGCTTCAATGGCAATAGCAAATAAAAGCGGTGAGAGGGGACATCCCTGCCGCGTACCCCGTGCCAGAGGAGAAGAATCAGAGGGGATGCCATTGACCACCACAATAGCCATAAGGGATTTATAGAGAAGTTGGATCCATGAGATAAATGTAGGAGCAAAGCTGTGAAGGCCGGCCAGAAGGAAGGAGCACTCAACAGAGTCGAACGCCTTCATAGTATCTAATGAAGCGACAGCCCAAGGCAAATGACGCATTCTACCCATCTGCATAAGTGTCTGTACACGTGTAATGTTTATAGATGTAGATTTACCGCGCATGAATTCAGTTTGGTCAGGGTGAATAATTGTGAGAACAACTTGATTCAGTCGCTTTGCCAGGATCTTAGGTAGGATTTTATAGTCCACGTTAACTAGGGAAATTGGTCTATAAGAACCACAATCAACAGGGTCTTTATCCGGCTTCAGTAGCACAATGATAGAAGCATCATCAAATGTAGAGGGAAGTGAGTGGCTGAGTAAAGCCTGGTTAAGAGTATCTAACAACATGGGGCCCATATGTTCCCGATACCTCCTATAACCTTCAATAGGGAGCCCATCAGGACCTGGGGATTTATGAAGAGACATTTCCTGAATAGCCTCTTGAAGTTCCGCCATCATCATAGGGGAGTCAAGCAATGTAACCTGCGATGAAGAGAGAGTAGGAAAAGTCAGATCCCTCAGATAAACTACAACGTCTGCGATGGTATGATTAGAGGTGGAACTATATAAAATGGTATAGTCCTTTCTAAATCTGGTAGCAATGGCATCCCCCTCTGTTAATAGACCACCCTCATTATCCTGAATTGGAGGAGTTATTGTGTCTAATTAAGTGGGCCAATAACTGACTGGATTGATTCTCCATCTCAAAATAATATTGACGTGTAATAAAACAATTTGCGCTTAGTCTTAAGGTGAAGCACATGTTTATATAAACGAGTGAAATGTAACCAACTAGCCTTGTGTGCGTCCGTGGGATCCGAAATATACAGCAACTCTGCGGAGGCCACACATTCCCCCGCCTCCCTCTCAGAGTGAGCCGTGGACTTTATAATACAAGAAATTGTAGATCGCAAACAACCACGCAAGTACGCCTTAAAGGTATCCCACTTCAGGGTATGAGAAATAGGTGCATCATGTACTTGTAAACATTGTATAATTTGGTCTGGGATGCGATCAGAGGGTCCAATAAGTGTCAACCAGAAAGGATGCAACTTCCAAGTAGGTAACAATCGCTGTCCAGGAAATTCCGACCTGACCAGTATCGCACTGTGGTCCGAAATCCCCCTGGAAGAGAGTGATCTGGAGGACACATAAATAGATAAGGCAGGAGAACCAAAATCATAATCAATCCTGGAGAGAACCTGTCTCCCAGGAGAATGACAAGTGTATTCCAGAACCTGTGGGTGACAATGTCTTCATAGACCAATCCTGGAGAGAGCCTGTCTCCCAGGAGAATGACAAGTGTATTCCAGAACCTGTGGGTGACAATGTCTTCATAGATCAATCCTGGAGAGAGCCTGTCTCCCAGGAGAATGACAAGTGTATTCCAGAACCTGTGGGTGACAATGTCTTCATAGATCAATCCTGGAGAGAGCCTGTCTCCCAGGAGAATGACAAGTGTATTCCAGAACCTGTGGGTGACAATGTCTTCATAGATCAATCCTGGAGAGAGCCTGTCTCCCAGGAGAATGACAAGTGTATTCCAGAACCTGTGGGTGACAATGTCTTCATAGATCAATCCTGGAGAGAGCCTGTCTCCCAGGAGAATGACAAGTGTATTCCAGAACCTGTGGGTGACAATGTCTTCATAGATCAATCCTGGAGAGAGCCTGTCTCCCAGGAGAATGACAAGTGTATTCCAGAACCTGTGGGTGACAATGTCTTCATAGATCAATCCTGGAGAGAGCCTGTCTCCCAGGAGAATGACAAGTGTATTCCAGAACCTGTGGGTGACAATGTCTTCATAGATCAATCCTGGAGAGAGCCTGTCTCCCAGGAGAATGACAAGTGTATTCCAGAACCTGTGGGTGACAATGTCTTCATAGATCAATCCTGGAGAGAGCCTGTCTCCCAGGAGAATGACAAGTGTATTCCAGAACCTGTGGGTGACAATGTCTTCATAGATCAATCCAGCCCAAACCTTCTATCAGCTGACACAAAGGAGTAGTGGGTGTTAAATTATGGGCGGGATCTTGTGAGAAACGGTCTATAGCCGGAGACATTACCTAATTTGATGTACAAAAGCAATAGCTGCCTGAAGGACGGAGGTGTTAGCCTGTGGTGGATTATATATACACAGAATAACATATGGCTTCGTGTCTATTTCAGCATAAACAAAAACGAAACCTCCAGCTGGGTCTCTTCGCGTCTGTATTGGATTCCATCGTACAGTGCGATGTATCAGCAGGGAAACCCCTCTAGAATAAAAAGTGTGAAAGGAGTGGCACGCCCATTGTATCCAAGGTTTCCTAAGGTAACTAGATCTTTCACTAATGAGGTGAGTCTCCTGTAAACAGATTAGGTGGGGACGGGATCGCCTAATATGAGGGAACCCCGAGGCCCGTCATCAAGGATCAATTGCCAGTCCTGGGCAGTACAGCAGCATACAATGGATGAGCAGAAAAAGGTATGGACAGAGTTATCAGAGTCAGTGGCATAGACATACACATGAACAACAATCAAACATAACAAAGTAACCGAGGAAAAGAACCCAGAAATGTCCCCACCAAGAACCATAGGTAGGGCAGACATTTGGGGTAGAAAAATTAGAATGGGGAATACTCGACTACGTCTTGGTCAGGCATCCATCCTGGCATCAGTAAGCATATAAGAAAAATGTTCTGGGTCTTTTTGTTTGTTTTTTACCAGTGAATCAGATGAGAACAATATATAGAAAGGAGAGAGATCCCCCTCTGGATCAACTGACCTGAATAGCCAATGGTAGATATAGCGACATAAGGTACGGTACAACATCATAAAATATACAACATATCACCCAGTAACGTTCATCATGTGAAGAATGTCAGGCTGATCAACGGAGCATTCTCGAAGGGCCCACAGGTGAATGCTGAAGAGTCACTCAAGCCACCGGAGGATGCATCTGGAGCCACTCTCTCGCCGGGCTATGCAAGAAGACCACTTTGTCATCATAGGCAATTCGGAGACGAGCAGGGTATGCCATTGAGTATGGAATGTTTCACTCCTTAAACTTTCTTTTGAGCTCCATAAAGGTGGCGCGCTGCTTCTGGAGGTCTGCACAAAAGTCAGGAAATATGGAAATAGTGGAATTGTTGAATTTGAATGGAGCTTTCAACCTGGACTGACGCAAAGACGTGTCTCGATCTCTGTAATTTAGAATCCCAACCAGGAATTGCCGAGGGGCTGCACCTTGAGGCAGCGGCTTAGCCGGAACACGATGTGCCCTCTCAACCACAAAGCAAGTGGAAAAGGCTGGCGCCTCTAAGTTACTCTTGAGCCATTGTTCAATAAACGGTTCAGGAGTTTTGCCCTCAGATTTTTCCGGTAAGCCAATTATACGTAAATTATTGCGACGCAGTCTATTTTCAAGGTCATCAGTTTTGGATTGACAAGCATCCGCCTTCCGTGTAGTAGCAGCCAGGGTAGTAGCAAGAGGACCAATCCTGTCCTCTACTTGAGAAAGTCGCCCCTCCATCTCTCCCATACAGCCTTTCAGGTTCTGCATGTTGTGACGGAGCAAACTGACATCAAGGTTTATCTCATCAATCTGGCCTGTTAAAGAAGTTTTGCAAGCATCAATGGCCGATAGAAGTTGCAATGAAACCTGACGTAACGTAGGTTTAGTCTCCGTGTCGGAATCCATGCCGCCACTCGGTCGGGCATCGTCCTCTTTATTTTTGAGGTGAGTAGATCTCGTTTTACGTGGAGAGGAATTATCTTCGTCCTGATCAGTACGAGCAAAATCTTTTAGCTTATCCACTGCAGACTGAGGTTTAGATTTACGCATGGTGCACAGTATAGCTGAAATAGGTAGGTCTCACCCCACCAATAGTGTAGCAGGAAAAGTAAGGCAGCAGATACAGTCTCCTTTTAACAGAGTATGGCACACTGGTATGAAGTTATATATGGTAAGTAAGCTCTATAGACAAAGGACCGGGTAGGCAGGCAGTCCCAGAATGTATAGTGAGCAGGTGAGCCAAATCAGTGACATAGATGTATAACAGGCATATATGCAAAATGGCTCCGTTAGGCCGCAACTCACCACCCAGATACTGGTAACAATGGAATCTCAGGGTCTCCCCTGAGAGAAATAAAAACTGTCGTCCCCAACTGAGCCTGAGGTCTGTACCTTCACCGGCTGTCAGGGGAGACAGATAAAGAATGTTTCACCATGCGTGCCTTGCAGACACAGACAGGCCGCCATTAACCACCAGCCGCCACGAGGAACAGAAGCCCATGCAACCAGGACCACGGAGTCTGACAGAGAGGACCAAAAGACACCTGGGAGAAGCAAGAGATGTCGGGCATAAACAGTGTACCTCCGATGCAAGTGGATGCAAGTCCTTCGTTGTCTCCTAGGCTGGGTTAATATCAAGTGGAAGTGCGTCGAGTGCAGGCTGCAGCAGAACACCAGGCCGTCGTGCACTGTTTCCGTCCGCAGGGCCGACGAAGTCACCGAAGAATGTCCCTGGGTAGCCTGCGAGGGGGAGAGGTATGCCCAGAGTTTGTCTGGTCCCAGTAAAAAGATTTACCAGCCAGGATGACAGGATAATCAGCAGGAGAAGTTACGGTCCCCGGGAGCTCAGCTCAGATACGACTATCCATGCTGCTTGCTGGCCACGCCCCAAAAATAATAATAATATTTAATAATATAATATATTATTACCCCTTTAAGGACACAGTATTTTGTCCTCTAATTGTGCCCACACAGTGTTTTGCCCCCTAAGTGCCATACACAGTAGATTTCCCCCTGTAGTGCCCTTACATAGAATAATGTCTGCTTAGTGGCCTTCACACAGTATAATGCCCCCCTCCCCTCGCTGGCACACACACAGCCCCCCTTGTAGATAGTGCCCCCTGTAGATTGTGCCATACAGCCTCCCTGTAGACTGTGCCATAATCCGCCACCCCTCCTTGTTGACAGTGTCATACAGCCCACCACCTCCCCCTTGTAGACAGTGCTGTTCATTCCCCCACCTCCCCCTTGTAGATCGTGACATACAACCCCCCACCTCCCCCATGTAGACAGTGCTATACAGAGCCGCAACTCCCCCTTGTAGATCATGCCATATAGCCCCCCACCTCCCCCATGTAGACAGTGCCATACAGCCCCTCACCTCCCCCTTGTAGACAGTGCCATACAGCCCCCCACCTCCCGATGTAGACAGTGCCATACTCCCCCCAACCCCCCACCTGCTCCTTATAGACAGTGCCCCAAACACAAAAAAATTGTACTCCTCTAGGCCCCGTTCCCAAGAGGAACTGAGCTGCTCCGCGACGGGATCCTTGCGTAGGCCGGCGTGATCCTGTAGCCTAGTGCAGAGTTTCCCAACCTTTTCGGACTCGAGGCACCACTGGAGAAATAAAATTTCCTCAGGGCACCCCTACCAAAAATTGTTTCGAGAAAGACAGAAAACAGCTAAAAACAAGCACTACACTGAGAATATGTTCACACAGCGTTTTTTGTAAGGCAGAAAATATCTTCCTCAAAATTCCTTCAGGAATTTTATAATGCCCCCCTCCCCTCGCTGGCACACACACAGCCCCCCTTGTAGATAGTGCCCCCTGTAGATTGTGCCATACAGCCCCTCACCTCCCCCTTGTAGACAGTGCCATACAGCCCCCCACCTCCCAATGTAGACAGTGCCATACTCCCCCCAAAATTCCTTCAGGAATTTTAACGCAGATTTTAAATTGACAGCGTTGTTTGACTTTTTTTTTAAGCCGTTGAAGCTAACGGAAAAGACGTAGGCAAAGAAAGCTCCAAACGAACGCCACAGGTATTTTCTGCCTCCTATTAACTTTAATTGGAGGTCAGAGGTGAAAACCACTTGAAGACCATCAGCCTGCCACTCTCACTTAAATGACCATCAGCCCACCACTCACAGATTCCCCTGTAGATAGTGCCACACAGCCCCATTGTAGATGATAGAACCCCCCCCCCCCCCCTTCCTGTACATAGCGCTACTGTAGCTCCCTGAAAGAGCGGAATCCCCCTGTGGCTGGAGATTCCGCTCCTGGACGGAGCGCTTGATGACTCTGTCTATTTATGGACAGTGACGTCAAGGGCCTCTACTGAAGTGGAATCCCCGGTCACTGCATCGGCAACGCTGTGGACGGGGATTACGCTTCAGGAGTTGCCCCTGATGTCACTGTCCATATATGGACAGTTACATCAAGCGCTTCATCCAGGAGCGGAATCCCCAGCCACACAGTGGCGCTAGCAGATAGCAGAGCTGGGAGATACCTTCCTGCTTTGCTATAGTATTTAATAGTACCTGTGTACTGATCACGCAGACACTATTGAATGTGGCGTTGCTACAGCTGTAGCAGCTGCTAGTGGTGCCGCCGGCCATGGGGGGCCGATCCCGACTGGCAGCATGGGCGTCCTCATTCCCGGTGTCGCCGCTATGGCTGCTATGGGCGGAAAGGCGGATGCTGAGTCACCGGGCGCGGGCGCTTCTGAAACAAGCAGGGGAAAGGTAGCCAGTGCAGCGCCCCCTTCCACCTGCTAGAGTGATGCACCCAGTGCAATGGCACACCGTTCTGGCCGGCCCTTTGTGGCACTATGTACAAGGGGTGTGTGGCGCTTTCTACAAGGGGATGTTTGTGGCGCTATCTACAAGGGGGGTATGTGGCGTTATCTACAAGGGGATGTGTGTGGCATTATCCACAAGGTGATGTGTGTGGCTCTCCCTACAAGGGGGCTGTGTGTGGCGCAATCTACTGAAGGGCTGTGTGTGGCGCAATCTACAAGGGGGTGTGGTGCTTTCTACATGGGGGGGGGGTGTGGTGCTATCTACAGGGGGGCTGTTTGTGGCGCTATCCACAGTAGGACTGTTTGTGGCGCGATCTACAGGGGGCTGTGTGTGGCGCTATCTACAGGGGGGCTGTGTGTGGCGCTATCTACAGGTGGGCTGTGTGTGGCGCTATCTACAAGTAGGCTGTGTGTGTCCCTATCTACAGGTGCGATGTGTGTGGCCATATCTACAGGGGGGCTGTATGTGGCCCTATCTACAGGGGGGCTGTATGTGGCCCTATCTACAGGGGGGCTGTATGTGGCCCTATCTACAGGGGGGCTGTATGTGGCCCTATCTACAGGGGGGCTGTATGTGGCCCTATCTACAGGGGGGCTGTATGTGGCCCTATCTACAGGGGGGCTGTATGTGGCCCTATCTACAGGGGGGCTGTATGTGGCCCTATCTACAGGGGGGCTGTGTGTGGCCCTATCTACAGGGGGCTGTGTGTGGCGCTATCTACAGTAGGGTTGTTTTTGGCGCTATCTACAGGGGGGCTGTGTGTGGCGCTATCTACAGGGGCAGTGTTGAGCGCCATCTACAAGGGGCACTGAGTGTGGCGCTATCTACAGGGGGCTGTGTGTGGCGCTATCTACAGGGGGGCTGTGTGGCACTATCTACAAGGGGCAGTGTGTGGCATTCCCTACAGGGAGCAATGTGTGGCATTCCCTACAGGGAGCAGTGTGTGGCATTCCCTACAGGGAGCAGTGTGTGGCATTAGCGCCGAAACGCGCGTTGGGGTGGACCTTGGCTGCATTCATTCTGTTCATTCATTATGGGTATGTGAGACCTCATCTATTTTGTGTACTTTACTTACCTTATTACGGAATCTCTGCATGTTTGATCCCATTGCATTTATAAATGACATGTGTGTTGTTACGTTTATTGTACCATAGTACTGCTAACTTATTTTTTGACTATAGGGTGTGATTCTATTTAGTCTACAGTACTTTGCATTCACATATGCACATAGCTGACCTATTTACTTTAATAGACTATACTCTCAAAGACGCTCACACACTCATGTCATATTATTTTCCATCAAGGGATACACATGTGTCTCACTAACCGTTCATATATAGATACATGGTTTGGTTAATGCTCCAGTCAAGGATCCGTGTTTTTACTGTGGGTTTATGGATTCTTTTTACATGTCTTATTATATGTTAATAAAATATTTTTGTATTTTCATTACTTCTTTGTTTCTCAGCATTTATTTTCTCTTTTGGTCTCGCTATCTACAGGGGGCTGTGTGTGGCGCTATGTACAGGTGGGCTGTGTGTGGCCCTATCTACAAGGTGGCTGTGTGTGGCGCTATCTACAGGGTGGCTGTGTGTGGCGCTATCTACAGGGGGGCTGTGTGTGGCCCTATCTACAGGGGGGCTGTGTGTGGCCCTATCTACAGGGGGGCTGTGTGTGGCCCTATCTACAGGGGGGCTGTGTGTGGCCCTATCTACAGGGAAGCTGTGTGTGGCCCTATCTACAGGGGGGCTGTGTGTGGCCCTATCTACAGGGGGGCTGTGTGTGGCCCTATCTACAGGGGGGCTGTGTGTGGCCCTATCTACAGGGGGGCTGTGTGTGGCCCTATCTACAGGGGGGCTGTGTGTGGCCCTATCTACAGGGGGGCTGTGTGTGGCCCTATCTACAGGGGGGCTGTGTGTGGCCCTATCTACAGGGGGGCTGTGTGTGGCCCTATCTACAGGGGGGCTGTGTGTGGCCCTATCTACAGGGGGGCTGTGTGTGGCCCTATCTACAGGGGGGCTGTGTGTGGCCCTATCTACAAGGGGCAGTGTGTGGCATTCCCTACAGGGAGCAGTGTGTGGCATTCCCTACAGGGAGCAGTGTGTGTGGTAATATCTACAGGGGGCAGTGTGTGTGGTAATATCTACAGGGGGCAGTGTGTGTGGTAATATCTACAGGGAGCAGTGTGTGTGTGGTAATATCTACAGGGAGCAGTGTGTGGTAATATCTACAGGGAGCAGTGTGTGTGGTAATATCTACAGGGAGCAGTGTATGTGGTAATATCTACAGGGGGCAGTGTGTGTGGTAATATCTACAGGGAGCAGTGTGTGTGTGGTAATATCTACAGGGAGCAGTGTGTGTGGTAATATCTACAGGGAGCAGTGTGTGGTAATATTTACAGGGAGCAGTGTGTGTGGTAATATCTACAGGGAGCAGTGTGTGGTAATATGTACAGCGAGCAGTGTGTGTGGCCCTATCTACAAGGGGCAGTGTGTGGCATTCCCTACAGGGAGCAGTGTGTGGCATTCCCTACAGGGAGCAGTGTGTGTGGTAATATCTACAGGGAGCAGTGTGTGTGGTAATATCTACAGGGAGCAGTGTGTGTGGTAATATCTACAGAGAGCAGTGTGTGTGGTAATATCTACAGGGAGCAGTGTGTGGTAATATCTACAGTGAGCAGTGTGTGGTAATATCTACAGGGAGCAGTGTGTGGTATTATCTACAGGGAGCAGTGTGTGGTATTATCTACAGGGAGCAGTGTGTGGTAATATCTACAGGGAGCAGTGTGTGTGGTAATATCTACAGGGAGCAGTGTGTGGTAATATCTACAGGGAGCAGTGTGTGTGGTAATATCTACAGGGAGCAGTGTGTGTGGTAATATATACAGGGAGCAGTGTGTGTGTGGTAATATCTACAGGGAGCAGTGTGTGTGGTAATATCTACAGGGAGCAGTGTGTGTGGTAATATCTACAGGGAGCAGTGTGTGGTAATATCTACAGGGGGGGCTGTGTGTGGCCCTATCTATAGTGGGCTGTGTGTGGTAATATATACAGGGAGCAGTGTGTGTGTGTGGTAATATCTACAGGGAGCAGTGTGTGGTAATATCTACAGGGAGCAGTGTCTGTGGTAATATATACAGGGAGCAGTGTGTGGTAATATCTACAGAGGGCAGTGTGTGTGGTAATATCTACAGGGGGCAGTGTGTGTGGTAATATCTACAGGGAGCAGTGTGTGTGGTAATATCTACAGGGAGCAGTGTGTGTGGTAATATCTACAGAGAGCAGTGTGTGTGGTAATATCTACAGAGAGCAGTGTGTGTGGTAATATCTACAGGGAGCAGTGTGTGTGGTAATATCTACAGGGAGCAGTGTGTGGTAATAACTCCAGGGAGCAGTGTGTGTGGTAATATCTACAGGGAGCAGTGTGTGTGGTAATATCTACAGGGAGCAGTGTGTGTGGTAGTATCTACAGGGAGCAGTGTGTGGTAATATCTACAGGGAGCAGTGTGTGTGGTAATATATACAGGGAGCAGTGTGTGTGTGGTAATATCTACAGGGGGGCTGTGTGTGTGGTAATATCTACAGGGAGCAGTGTGTGTGTGTGGTAATATCTACAGGGGGGCTGTGTGTGTGGTAATATCTACAGGGAGCAGTGTGGTAATATCTAAAGGGAGCAGTGTGTGTGGTAATATCTACAGGGAGCAGTGTGTGTGGTAATATCTACAGGGAGCAGTGTGTGTGGTAATATATACAGGGAGCAGTGTGTGTGTGGTAATATCTACAGGGAGCAGTGTGTGTGGTAATATCTACAGGGAGCAGTGTGTGTGGTAATATATACAGGGAGCAGTGTGTGTGTGGTAATATCTACAGGGAGCAGTGTCTGTGGTAATATATACAGGGAGCAGTGTGTGTGGTAATATCTACAGAGAGCAGTGTGTGTGGTAATATCTACAGGGAGCAGTGTGGTAATATCTACAGGGAGCAGTGTGTGTGGTAATATCTACAGAGAGCAGTGTGTGTGGTAATATCTACAGAGAGCAGTGTGTGTGGTAATATCTACAGGGAGCAGTGTGGTAATATCTACAGGGAGCAGTGTGTGTGGTAATATCTACAGGGAGCAGTGTGTGGTAATATCTACAGGGAGCAGTGTGTGTGGTAATATCTACAGGGAGCAGTGTGGTAATATCTACAGGGAGCAGTGTGTGTGGTAATATCTACAGAGAGCAGTGTGTGTGGTGATATCTACAGGGAGCAGTGTGTGTGGTGATATCTACAGGGAGCAGTGTGTGTGGTAATATCTACAGGGAGCAGTGTGTGTGGTAATATCTACAGGGAGCAGTGTGTGTGGTAATATCTACAGGGAGCAGTGTGTGTGTGGTAAGATCTACAGGGAGCAGTGTGTGGTAATATCTACAGGGAGCAGTGTGTGGTAATATCTACAGGGAGCAGTGTGTGGTAATATCTACAGGGAGCAGTGTGTGTGGTAATATCTACAGGGAGCAGTGTGTGGTAATATCTACAGGGAGCAGTGTGTGGTAATATCTACAGGGGGGGCTGTGTGTGGTAATATCTACAGAGAGCAGTGTGTGGTAATATCTACAGGGAGCAGTGTGTGGTAATATCTACAGGGAGCAGTGTGTGTGGTAATATCTACAGGGAGCAGTGTGTGTGGTAATATCTACAGAGAGCAGTGTGTGGTAATATCTACAGGGAGCAGTGTGTGTGGTAATATCTACAGGGAGCAGTGTGTGTGGTAATATCTACAGGGGGCAGTGTGTGTGGTAATATCTACAGGGAGCAGTGTGTGGTAATATGTACAGGGAGCAGTGTCTGTGGTAATATATACAGGGAGCAGTGTGTGTGGTAATATCTACAGAGAGCAGTGTGTGTGGTAATATCTACAGGGAGCAGTGTGTGTGGTAATATATACAGGGAGCAGTGTGTGGTAATATCTACAGGGAGCAGTGTGTGTGGTAATATATACAGGGAGCAGTGTGTGTGGTATTATCTACAGGGGGCAGTGTGTGGTAATATATACAGGGAGCAGTGTGTGGTAATATGTACAGGGAGCAGTGTGTGGTAATATCTACAGGGAGCAGTGTGGTAATATCTACAGGGAGCAGTGTGTGTGGTAATATCTACAGGGAGCAGTGTGTGGTAATATCTACAGGGAGCAGTGTGTGGTAATATCTACAGGGAGCAGTGTGTGGTAATATCTACAGGGAGCAGTGTGTGTGGTAATATCTACAGGGAGCAGTGTGTGTGGTAATATCTACAGGGAGCAGCGTGTGTGGTAATATCTACAGGGAGCAGTGTGTGTGGTAATATCTACAGGGAGCAGTGTGTGTGGTAATCTCTACAGGGAGCAGTGTGTGTGGTAATATCTACAGGG
Organism: Rhinoderma darwinii; assembly: GCF_050947455.1. Taxonomy (NCBI): domain Eukaryota; kingdom Metazoa; phylum Chordata; class Amphibia; order Anura; family Rhinodermatidae; genus Rhinoderma; species Rhinoderma darwinii. Next base: position 45,593 of record NW_027463713.1, on the reverse strand, counting down.
AGCAGTGTGTGTGGTAATATCTACAGGGAGCAGTGTGTGGTAATATCTACAGGGAGCAGTGTGTGTGGTAATATCTACAGGGAGCAGTGTGTGGTAATATCTACAGGGAGCAGTGTGTGTGGTAATATCTACAGGGAGCAGTGTGTGTGGTAATATCTACAGGGAGCAGTGTGTGTGGTAATATCTACAGGGAGCAGTGTGTATGTGGTAATATCTACAGGGAGCAGTGTGTCTGTGGTAATATATACAGGGAGGTGTGTGTGGTAATATCTACAGGGAGCAGTGTGTGGTAATATCTACAGGGAGCAGTGTGTGGTAATATCTACAGGGAGCAGTGTGTGTGGTAATATATACAGGGAGCAGTGTGTGGTAATATCTACAGGGAGCAGTGTGTAGTAATATCTACAGGGAGCAGCGTGTGTGGTAATATCTACAGGGAGCAGTGTGTGTGGTAATAGCTACAGGGAGCAGTGTGTGGTAATATCTACAGGGAGCAGTGTGTGTGGTAATATCTACAGGGAGCAGTGTGTGGTAATATCTACAGGGAGCAGTGTGTGGTAATATCTACAGGGAGAAGTGTGTAGTAATATCTACAGGGAGCAGTGTGTGTGGTAATATCTACAGGGAGCAGTGTGTGTGGTAATATCTACAGGGGCCAGTGTGTGTGGTAATATCTACAGGGGGCAGTGTGTGTGGTAATATCTACAGGGTGCAGTGTGTGTGTGGTAATATCTACAGGGAGCAGTGTGTGTGGTAATATCTACAGGGGGGCTGTGTGTGTGGTAATATCTACAGGGAGCAGTGTGTGGTAATATTTACAGGGAGCAGTGTGTGTGGTAATATCTACAGGGAGCAGTGTGTGTGGTAATATCTACAGGGAGCAGTGTGTGTGGTAATATCTACAGGGAGCAGTGTGTGTGGTAATATCTACAGGGAGCAGTGTGTGGTAATATCTACAGGGAGCAGTGTGTGGTAATATCTACAGGGAGCAGTGTGTGTAGTAATATATACAGGGAGCAGTGTGTGGTAATATCTACAGGGAGCAGTGTGTAGTAATATCTACAGGGAGCAGCGTGTGTGGTAATATCTACAGGGAGCAGTGTGTGTGGTAATAGCTACAGGGAGCAGTGTGTGGTAATATCTACAGGGAGCAGTGTGTGTGTGGTAATATCTACAGGGAGCAGTGTGTGGTAATATCTACAGGGAGCAGTGTGTGGTAATATCTACAGGGAGAAGTGTGTAGTAATATCTACAGGGAGCAGTGTGTGTGGTAATATCTACAGGGAGCAGTGTGTGTGGTAATATCTACAGGGGCCAGTGTGTGTGGTAATATCTACAGGGGGCAGTGTGTGTGGTAATATCTACAGGGTGCAGTGTGTGTGTGGTAATATCTACAGGGAGCAGTGTGTGTGGTAATATCTACAGGGGGGCTGTGTGTGTGGTAATATCTACAGGGAGCAGTGTGTGTGGTAATAACTACAGGGAGCAGTGTGTGGTAATCTCTACAGGGATCAGTGTGTGTGGTAATATCTACAGGGAGCAGTGTGTGTGGTAATATCTACAGGGAGCAGTGTGTGTGGTAATATCTACAGTTAGCAGTGTGTGTGGTAATATCTACAGGGAGCAGTGTGTGGTAATATCTACAGGGAGCAGTGTGTAGTAATATCTACAGGGAGCAGTGTGTGTGGTAATATCTACAGGGAGCAGTGTGTGTGGTAATATCTACAGGGAGCAGTGTGTGTGGTAATATCTACAGGGGGCAGTGTGTGTGGTAATATCTACAGGGAGCAGTGTGTGTGTGGTAATATCTACAGGGAGCAGTGTGTGTGGTAATATCTACAGGGAGCAGTGTGTGGTAATATTTACAGGGAGCAGTGTGTGTGGTAATATCTACAGGGAGCAGTGTATGTGGTAATATCTACAGGGGGCAGTGTGTGGTAATATCTACAGGGAGCAGTGTGTGTGTGGTAATATCTACAGGGAGCAGTGTGTGTGGTAATATCTACAGGGAGCAGTGTGTGGTAATATTTACAGGGAGCAGTGTGTGTGGTAATATCTACAGGGAGCAGTGTGTGGTAATATCTACAGGGAGCAGTGTGTGGTAATATGTACAGCGAGCAGTGTGTGTGGTAATATCTACAGGGAGCAGTGTATGGTAATATCTACAGGGAGCAGTGTGTGGTAATATCTACAGGGAGCAGTGTGTGGTAATATGTACAGGGAGCAGTGTGTGTGGTAATATCTACAGTGAGCAGTGTGTGGTAATATCTACAGGGAGCAGTGTGTGGTAATATCTACAGGGAGCAGTGTGTGGTAATATCTACAGGGAGCAGTGTGTGTGGTAATAGCTACAGGGAGCAGTGTGTGGTAATATCTACAGGGAGCAGTGTGTGGTAATATCTACAGGGAGCAGCGTGTGTGGTAATATCTACAGGGAGCAGCGTGTGTGGTAATATATACAGGGAGCAGTGTGTGTGTGTGGTAATATCTACAGGGAGCAGTGTGTGGTAATATCTACAGGGAGCAGTGTGTGTGGTAATATCTACAGGGAGCAGTGTGTGGTAATATCTACAGGGAGCAGTGTGTGGTAATATCTACAGGGAGAAGTGTGTGTGGTAATATCTACAGGGAGGTGTGTGTGGTAATATCTACAGGGGGCAGTGTGTGTGGTAATATCTACAGGGGGCAGTGTGTGTGGTAATATCTACAGGGTGCAGTGTGTGTGTGGTAATATCTACAGGGAGCAGTGTGTGGTAATATTTACAGGGAGCAGTGTGTGTGGTAATATCTACAGGGAGCAGTGTGTGTGGTAATATCTACAGGGAGCAGTGTGTGGTAATATCTACAGGGAGCAGTGTGTGGTAATATCTACAGGGAGCAGTGTGTGGTAATCTCTACAGGGAGCAGTGTGTGTGGTAATATCTACAGGGAGCAGTGTGTGTGGTAATATCTACAGGGGGCAGTGTGCGTGGTAATATCTACAGGGAGCAGTGTGTGTGGTAATATCTACAGGGGGCAGTGTGTGTGGTAATATCTACAGGGGGCAGTGTGTGTGGTAATATCTACAGGGAGCAGTGTGTGTGTGGTAATATCTACAGGGAGCAGTGTGTGTGTGGTAATATCTACAGGGAGCAGTGTATGTGGTAATATCTACAGGGAGCAGTGTGTGTGGTAATATCTACAGAGAGCAGTGTGTGTGGTAATATCTACAGAGAGCAGTGTGTGTGGTAATATATACAGGGAGCAGTGTGTGGTAATATGTACAGGGAGCAGTGTGTGGTAATATGTACAGGGAGCAGTGTGTGGTAATATCTACAGGGAGCAGTGTGGTAATATCTACAGGGAGCAGTGTGTGTGGTAATATCTACAGGGAGCAGTGTGTGGTAATATCTACAGGGAGCAGTGTGTGGTAATATCTACAAGGAGCAGTGTCTGTGGTAATATCTACAGGGAGCAGTGTGTGTGGTAATATCTACAGAGAGCAGTGTGTGTGGTAATATCTACAGAGAGCAGTGTGTGTGGTAATATCTACAGGGAGCAGTGTGTGGTAATATCTACAGGGAGCAGTGTGTGGTAATATCTACAGGGAGCAGTGTGTGTGGTATTATCTACAGGGAGCAGTGTGTGGTAATATCTACAGGGAGCAGTGTGTGTGGTAATATCTACAGGGAGCAGTGTCTGTGGTAATATCTACAGGGAGCAGTGTGTGTGGTAATATCTACAGAGAGCAGTGTGTGTGGTAATATCTACAGGGAGCAGTGTGTGTGGTAATATCTACAGGGAGCAGTGTGTGGTAATATCTACAGGGAGCAGTGTGTGTGGTAATATCTACAGAGAGCAGTGTGTGTGGTAATATCTACAGGGAGCAGTGTCTGTGGTAATATCTACAGGGAGCAGTGTGTGTGGTAATATCTACAGAGAGCAGTGTGTGTGGTAATATCTACAGGGAGCAGTGTGTGGTAATATCTACAGGGAGCAGTGTGTGTGGTAATATCTACAGGGAGCAGTGTGTGGTAATATCTACAGGGAGCAGTGTGTCTGGTAATATCTACAGAGAGCAGTGTGTGGTAATATCTACAGGGAGCAGTGTGTCTGGTAATATCTACAAGGAGCAGTGTGTGTGGTAATATCTACAGGGAGCAGTGTGTGGTAATATCTACAGGGAGCAGTGTGTGTGGTAATATCTACAGGGAGCAGTGTGTGTGGTAATATCTACAGGGAGCAGTGTGTGGTAATATCTACAGGGAGCAGTGTGTGGTAATATCTACAGGGAGCAGTGTGTGTGTGTGGTAATATCTACAGGGAGCAGTGTGTGTGTGGTAATATCTACAGGGAGCAGTGTGTGTGGTAATATCTACAGGGGGTCTGTGTGTGTGGTAATATCTACAGGGAGCAGTGTGGTAATATCTACAGGGAGCAGTGTGTGTGGTAATATCTACAGGGAGCAGTGTGTGGTAATATCTACAGGGAGCAGTGTGTGTGGTAATATCTACAGGGGGGGCTGTGTGTGACCCTATCTATAGTGGGCTGTGAGTGGTAATATCTACAGGGAGCAGTGTGTGTGGTAATATCTACAGGGAGCAGTGTGTGGTAATATCTACAGGGAGCAGTGTGTGGTAATATCTACAGGGAGCAGTGTGTGTGGTAATATCTACAGGGAGCAGTGTGTGTGGTAATCTCTACAGGGAGCAGTGTGTGTGGTAATATCTACAGGGAGCAGTGTGTGTGTGGTAATGTCTACAGGGAGCAGTGTGTGTGGTAATATCTACAGGGAGCAGTGCGTGTGGTAATATATACAGGGAGCAGTGTGTGTGTGGTAATATCTACAGGGAGCAGTGTGTGGTAATATCTACAGGGAGCAGTGTGTGTGGTAATATCTACAGGGAGCAGCGTGTGTGGTAATATCTACAGGGAGCAGTGTGTGTGTGGTAATATCTACAGGGAGCAGTGTGTGTGGTAATATCTACAGGGAGCAGTGCGTGTGGTAATATATACAGGGAGCAGTGTGTGTGTGGTAATATCTACAGGGAGCAGTGTGTGGTAATATCTACAGGGAGCAGTGTGTGTGGTAATATCTACAGGGGGCAGTGTGTGGTAATATCTACAGGGAGCAGTGTGTGTGGTAATATCTACAGGAAGCAGTGTGTGGTAATATCTACAGGAAGCAGTGTGTGTGGTAATATCTACAGGGAGCAGTGTGTGGTAATATCTACAGGGGGGGCTGTGTGTGGTAATATCTACAGGGAGCAGTGTGTGTGGTAATATATACAGGGAGCAGTGTGTGTGGTAATATCTACAGGGAGCAGTGTGTGTGGTAGTATCTACAGGGAGCAGTGTGTGGTAATATCTACAGGGAGCAGTGTGTGTGGTAATATATACAGGGAGCAGTGTGTGTGTGGTAATATCTACAGGGGGGCTGTGTGTGTGGTAATATCTACAGGGAGCAGTGTGTGTGTGTGGTAATATCTACAGGGGGGCTGTGTGTGTGGTAATATCTACAGGGAGCAGTGTGGTAATATCTAAAGGGAGCAGTGTGTGTGGTAATATCTACAGGGAGCAGTGTGTGTGGTAATATCTACAGGGAGCAGTGTGTGTGGTAATATATACAGGGAGCAGTGTGTGTGGTAATATCTACAGGGAGCAGTGTGTGTGGTAATATCTACAGGGAGCAGTGTGTTGTAATATCTACAGGGGGGGCTGTGTGTGGCCCTATCTATAGTGGGCTGTGTGTGGTAATATATACAGGGAGCAGTGTGTGAGTGTGGTAATATCTACAGGGAGCAGTGTGTGGTAATATCTACAGGGAGCAGTGTCTGTGGTAATATATACAGGGAGCAGTGTGTGTGGTAATATATACAGGGAGCAGTGTGTGTGGTAATATCTACAGAGAGCAGTGTGTGTGGTAATATCTACAGGGAGCAGTGTGGTAATATCTACAGGGAGCAGTGTGTGTGGTAATATCTACAGAGAGCAGTGTGTGTGGTAATATCTACAGAGAGCAGTGTGTGTGGTAATATCTACAGGGAGCAGTGTGGTAATATCTACAGGGAGCAGTGTGTGTGGTAATATCTACAGGGAGCAGTGTGTGTGGTAATATCTACAGGGAGCAGTGTGTGTGGTAATATCTACAGGGAGCAGTGTGGTAATATCTACAGGGAGCAGTGTGTGTGGTAATATCTACAGAGAGCAGTGTGTGTGGTAATATCTACAGGGGGCAGCGTGTGTGGTAATATCTACAGGGAGCAGTGTGTGTGGTGATATCTACAGGGAGCAGTGTGTGTGTGGTAATATCTACAGGGAGCAGTGTGTGTGGTAATATCTACAGGGAGCAGTGTGTGTGGTAATATCTACAGGGAGCAGTGTGTGTGTGGTAATATCTACAGGGAGCAGTGTGTGGTAATATCTACAGGGAGCAGTGTGTGGTAATATCTACAGGGAGCAGTGTGTGGTAATATCTACAGGGAGCAGTGTGTGTGGTAATATCTACAGGGAGCAGTGTGTGGTAATATCTACAGGGAGCAGTGTGTGGTAATATCTACAGGGAGCAGTGTGTGTGTGTGGTAATATCTACAGGGAGCAGTGTGTGGTAATATCTACAGGGGGGCTGTGTGTGTGGTAATATCTACAGGGAGCAGTGTGTGTGGTAATATCTACAGGGAGCAGTGTGTGGTAATATGTACAGGGAGCAGTGTCTGTGGTAATATATACAGGGAGCAGTGTGTGTGGTAATATCTACAGAGAGCAGTGTGTGTGGTAATATCTACAGGGAGCAGTGTGTGTGGTAATATATACAGGGAGCAGTGTGTGGTAATATCTACAGGGAGCAGTGTGTGTGGTAATATATACAGGGAGCAGTGTGTGTGGTATTATCTACAGGGGGCAGTGTGTGGTAATATATACAGGGAGCAGTGTGTGTGGTAATATATACAGGGAGCAGTGTGTGGTAATATGTACAGGGAGCAGTGTGTATGTGGTAATATCTACAGGGAGCAGTGTGTCTGTGGTAATATATACAGGGAGGTGTGTGTGGTAATATCTACAGGGAGCAGTGTGGTAATATCTAAAGGGAGCAGTGTGTGTGGTAATATCTACAGGGAGCAGTGTGTGTGGTAATATCTACAGGGAGCAGTGTGTGTGGTAATATATACAGGGAGCAGTGTGTGTGGTAATATCTACAGGGAGCAGTGTGTGTGGTAATATCTACAGGGAGCAGTGTGTTGTAATATCTACAGGGGGGGCTGTGTGTGGCCCTATCTATAGTGGGCTGTGTGTGGTAATATATACAGGGAGCAGTGTGTGAGTGTGGTAATATCTACAGGGAGCAGTGTGTGGTAATATCTACAGGGAGCAGTGTCTGTGGTAATATATACAGGGAGCAGTGTGTGTGGTAATATATACAGGGAGCAGTGTGTGTGGTAATATCTACAGAGAGCAGTGTGTGTGGTAATATCTACAGGGAGCAGTGTGGTAATATCTACAGGGAGCAGTGTGTGTGGTAATATCTACAGAGAGCAGTGTGTGTGGTAATATCTACAGAGAGCAGTGTGTGTGGTAATATCTACAGGGAGCAGTGTGGTAATATCTACAGGGAGCAGTGTGTGTGGTAATATCTACAGGGAGCAGTGTGTGTGGTAATATCTACAGGGAGCAGTGTGTGTGGTAATATCTACAGGGAGCAGTGTGGTAATATCTACAGGGAGCAGTGTGTGTGGTAATATCTACAGAGAGCAGTGTGTGTGGTAATATCTACAGGGGGCAGCGTGTGTGGTAATATCTACAGGGAGCAGTGTGTGTGGTGATATCTACAGGGAGCAGTGTGTGTGTGGTAATATCTACAGGGAGCAGTGTGTGTGGTAATATCTACAGGGAGCAGTGTGTGTGGTAATATCTACAGGGAGCAGTGTGTGTGTGGTAATATCTACAGGGAGCAGTGTGTGGTAATATCTACAGGGAGCAGTGTGTGGTAATATCTACAGGGAGCAGTGTGTGGTAATATCTACAGGGAGCAGTGTGTGTGGTAATATCTACAGGGAGCAGTGTGTGGTAATATCTACAGGGAGCAGTGTGTGGTAATATCTACAGGGAGCAGTGTGTGTGTGTGGTAATATCTACAGGGAGCAGTGTGTGGTAATATCTACAGGGGGGCTGTGTGTGTGGTAATATCTACAGGGAGCAGTGTGTGTGGTAATATCTACAGGGAGCAGTGTGTGGTAATATGTACAGGGAGCAGTGTCTGTGGTAATATATACAGGGAGCAGTGTGTGTGGTAATATCTACAGAGAGCAGTGTGTGTGGTAATATCTACAGGGAGCAGTGTGTGTGGTAATATATACAGGGAGCAGTGTGTGGTAATATCTACAGGGAGCAGTGTGTGTGGTAATATATACAGGGAGCAGTGTGTGTGGTATTATCTACAGGGGGCAGTGTGTGGTAATATATACAGGGAGCAGTGTGTGTGGTAATATATACAGGGAGCAGTGTGTGGTAATATGTACAGGGAGCAGTGTGTATGTGGTAATATCTACAGGGAGCAGTGTGTCTGTGGTAATATATACAGGGAGGTGTGTGTGGTAATATCTACAGGGAGCAGTGTGTGGTAATATCTACAGGGAGCAGTGTGTGGTAATATCTACAGGGAGCAGTGTGTGTGGTAATATATACAGGGAGCAGTGTGTAGTAATATCTACAGGGAGCAGCGTGTGTGGTAATATCTACAGGGAGCAGCGTGTGTGGTAATAGCTACAGGGAGCAGTGTGGTAATATCTACAGGGAGCAGTGTGTGTGTGGTAATATCTACAGGGAGCAGTGTGTGGTAATATCTACAGGGAGCAGTGTGTGGTAATATCTACAGGGAGAAGTGTGTAGTAATATCTACAGGGAGCAGTGTGTGGTAATATCTACAGGGAGCAGCGTGTGTGTGGTAATATCTACAGGGAGCAGTGTGTGGTAATATGTACAGGGAGCAGTGTGTGTGGTAATATATACAGGGAGCAGTGTGTGTGGTAATATCTACAGGGAGCAGTGTGTGTGGTAATATCTACAGGGGGCAGTGTGTGTGGTAAGATCTACAGGGGGCAGTGTGTGTGGTAATATCTACAGGGTGCAGTGTGTGTGTGGTAATATCTACAGGGAGCAGTGTGTGTGGTAATATCTACAGGGGGGCTGTGTGTGTGGTAATATCTACAGGGAGCAGTGTGTGGTAATATTTACAGGGAGCAGTGTGTGTGGTAATATCTACAGGGAGCAGTGTGTGGTAATATCTACAGGGAGCAGTGTGTGGTAATATCTACAAGGAGCAGTGTCTGTGGTAATATATACAGGGAGCAGTGTGTGTGGTAATATCTACAGAGAGCAGTGTGTGGTAATATCTACAGAGAGCAGTGTGTGTGGTAATATCTACAGGGAGCAGTGTGTGGTAATATCTACAGGGAGCAGTGTGTGTGGTAATATCTACAGAGAGCAGTGTGTGTGGTAATATCTACAGGGAGCAGTGTGTCTGGTAATATCTACAAGGAGCAGTGTGTGTGGTAATATCTACAGGGAGCAGTGTGTGTGGTAATATCTACAGGGAGCAGTGTGTGTGGTAATCTCTACAGGGAGCAGTGTGTGTGGTAATATCTACAGGGAGCAGTGTGTGTGGTAATATCTACAGGGAGCAGTGTGTGTGTGGTAATATCTACAGGGAGCAGTATGTGGTAATATCTACAGGGAGCAGTGTGTGTGTGTGGTAATATCTACAGGGAGCAGTGTGTGTGGTAATATCTACAGGGAGCAGTGTGTGTGTGGTAATATCTACAGGGAGCAGTGTGTGGTAATATCTACAGGGAGCAGTGTGTGTGGTAATATCTACAGAGAGCAGTGTGTGGTAATATCTACAGGGAGCAGTGTGTGTGTGGTAATATGTACAGGGAGCAGCGTGTGTGGTAATATCTACAGGGAGCAGTGTGTGTGGTAATATCTACAGGGAGCAGTGTGTGTGTGGTAATATCTACAGGGAGCAGTATGTGGTAATATCTACAGGGAGCAGTGTGTGTGTGGTAATATCTACAGGGAGCAGTGTGTGTGGTAATATCTACAGGGAGCAGTGTGTGTGTGGTAATATCTACAGGGAGCAGTGTGTGGTAATATCTACAGGGAGCAGTGTGTGTGGTAATATCTACAGAGAGCAGTGTGTGGTAATATCTACAGGGAGCAGTGTGTGTGTGGTAATATATACAGGGAGCAGCGTGTGTGGTAATATCTACAGGGAGCAGTGTGTGTGGTAATATCTACAGGGAGCAGTGTGTGTGGTAATATCTACAGAGAGCAGTGTGTGGTAATATCTACAGGGAGCATTGTGTGTGTGGTAATATATACAGGGAGCAGCGTGTGTGGTAATATCTACAGGGAGCAGTGTGGTAATATCTACAGGGAGCAGTGTGTGTGTGGTAATATCTACAGGGAGCAGTGTGTGGTAATATCTACAGGGAGCAGTGTGTGTGTGGTAATATCTACAGGGAGCAGTGTGTGGTAATATCTACAGGGAGCAGTGTGTATGGTAATATCTACAGGGAGCAGTGTGTGGTAATATCTACAGGGAGCAGTGTGTGGTAATATCTACAGGGAGCAGTGTGTGTGGTAATATCTACAGGGAGCAGTGTGTGTGGTAATATCTACAGGGAGCAGTGTGTGTGGTAATATATACAGGGAGCAGTGTGTGGTAATATCTACAGGGAGCAGTGTGTGTGATAATATCTACAGGGAGCAGTGTGTGTGGTAATATCTACAGGGGGGCTGTGTGTGTGGTAATATCTACAGGGAGCAGTGTGTGGTAATATCTACAGGGAGCAGTGTGTGTGGTAATATATACAGGGAGCAGTGTGTGGTAATATCTACAGGGAGCAGTGTGTATGTGGTAATATCTACAGGGAGCAGTGTGTCTGTGGTAATATATACAGGGAGGTGTGTGTGGTAATATCTACAGGGAGCAGTGTGTGGTAATATCTACAGGGAGCAGTGTGTGTGGTAATAAATACAGGGAGCAGCGTGTGTGGTAATATCTACAGGGAGCAGTGTGTGTGGTAATATCTACAGGGAGCAGTGTGTGGTAATATCTACAGGGAGCAGTGTGTGGTAATATCTACAGGGAGCAGTGTGTGTGGTAATATCTACAGAGAGCAGTGTGTGTGGTAATATCTACAGGGAGCAGTGTGTGTGGTAATATCTACAGGGAGCAGTGTGTGTGGTAATATCTACAGGGAGCAGTGTGTGTGGTAATATCTACAGGGAGCAGTGTGTGTGGTAATATCTACAGGGGGCAGTGTGTGTGGTAATATCTACAGGGAGCAGTGTGTGTGTGGTAATATCTACAGGGAGCAGTGTGTGTGGTAATATCTACAGGGAGCAGTGTGGTAATATTTACAGGGAGCAGTGTGTGTGGTAATATCTACAGGGAGCAGTGTATGTGGTAATATCTACAGGGGGCAGTGTGTGTGGTAATATCTACAGGGAGCAGTGTGTGTGTGGTAATATCTACAGGGAGCAGTGTGTGTGGTAATATCTACAGGGAGCAGTGTGTGGTAATATGTACAGGGAGCAGTGTGTGTGGTAATATCTACAGGGAGCAGTGTGTGGTAATATCTACAGGGAGCAGTGTGTGGTAATATCTACAGGGAGCAGTGTGTGGTAATATCTACAGGGAGCAGTGTGTGGTAATATCTACAGGGAGCAGCGTGTGTGTGGTAATAGCTACAGGGAGCAGTGTGTGGTAATATCTACAGGGAGCAGTGTGTGGTAATATCTACAGGGAGCAGCGTGTGTGGTAATATATACAGGGAGCAGTGTGTGTGTGTGGTAATATCTACAGGGAGCAGTGTGTGGTAATATCTACAGGGAGCAGTGTGTGTGGTAATATCTACAGGGAGCAGTGTGTGGTAATATCTACAGGGAGCAGTGTGTGGTAATATCTACAGGGAGAAGTGTGTAGTAATATCTACAGGGGGGCTGTGTGTGTGGTAATATCTACAGGGAGCAGTGGTAATATCTACAGGGAGCAGTGTGTGGTAATATCTACAGGGAGCAGTGTGTGTGGTAATATCTACAGGGGGCAGTGTGTCTGGTAATATCTACAGGGAGCAGTGTGTGTGGTAATATCTACAGGGAGCAGTGTGTGGTAATATCTACAGGGAGCAGTGTGTGTGGTAATATGTACAGGGAGCAGTGTGTGTGGTAATATATACAGGGAGCAGTGTGTGTGTGGTAATATCTACAGGGAGCAGTGTGTGTGGTAATATCTACAGGGAGCAGTGTGTGTGTGTGGTAATATCTACAGGGAGCAGTGTGTGGTAATATCTACAGGGGGGGCTGTGTGTGGCCCTATCTATAGTGGGCTGTGTGTGGTAATATGCACAGGGAGCAGTGTGTGTGTGTGGTAATATCTACAGGGAGCAGTGTGTGGTAATATCTACAGGGAGCAGTGTGTGGTAATATGTACAGGGAGCAGTGTGTGTGGTAATATATACAGGGAGCAGTGTGTGTGGTAATATCTACAGGGAGCAGTGTGTGGCATTATCTACAGGGAGCAGTGTGTGTGGTAATATCTACAGGGAGCAGTGTGTGTGGTAATATCTACAGGGAGCAGTGTGTGTGGTAATATCTACAGGGAGCAGTGTGTGTGGTAATATCTACAGGGAGCAGGGTCTGTGGTAATATATACAGGGAGCAGTGTGTGTGGTAATATCTACAGAGAGCAGTGTGTGTGGTAATATCTACAGAGAGCAGTGTGTGTGGTAATATCTACAGGGAGCAGTGTGGTAATATCTACAGGGAGCAGTGTGTGTGGTAATATCTACAGGGAGCAGTGTGTGTGGTAATATCTACAGGGAGCAGTGTGTGTGGTAATATCTACAGGGAGCAGTGTGTGTGGTAATATCTACAGGGAGCAGTGTGTGGTAATATCTACAGGGGGCAGTGTGTGGTAATATCTACAGGGAGCAGTGTGTGTGGTAATATCTACAGGGAGCAGTGTGTGGTAATATCTACAGGGAGCAGTGTGTGGTAATATCTACAGGGAGCAGTGTGTGGTAATCTCTACAGGGAGCAGTGTGTGTGGTAATATCTACAGGGAGCAGTGTGTGTGGTAATATCTACAGGGAGCAGTGTGTGTGGTAATATCTACAGGGAGCAGTGTGTGTGGTAATATAGCAGTGTGTGTGGTAATATATACAGGGAGCAGTGTGTGTGGTAATATCTACAGGGAGCAGTGTGTGGTAATATCTACAGGGAGCAGTGTGTGTGTGGTAATATCTACAGGGAGCAGTGTGTAGTAATACCTACAGGGAGCAGTGTGTGTGGTAATATCTACAGGGAGCAGTGTGTGTGGTAATATCTACAGGGAGCAGTGTGTGGTAATATTTACAGGGAGCAGTGTGTGTGGTAATATCTACAGGGAGCAGTGTGTAGTAATATCTACAGGGAGCAGTGTGTGTGGTAATATCTACAGGGAGCAGTGTGTGTGGTAATATCTACAGGGAGCAGTGTGTGTGGTAATATCTACAGGGAGCAGTATGTGTGGTAATATCTACAAGGGGCAGTGTGTGTGGTAATATCTACAGGGAGCAGTGTGTGGTAATATCTACAGGGAGCAGTGTGTGTGGTAATATCTACAGGGAGCAGTGTGTGGTAATATCTACAGGGAGCAGCGTGTGTGGTAATATCTACAGGGAGCAGTGTGTGTGGTAATATATACAGGGAGCAGTGTGTGTGTGTGGTAATATCTACAGGGAGCAGTGTGTGGTAATATCTACAGGGAGCAGTGTGTGTGGTAATATCTACAGGGAGCAGTGTGTGTGGTAATATCTACAGGGAGCAGTGTGTGTGGTAATATCTACAGGGAGCAGTGTATGTGGTAATATCTACAGGGGGCAGTGTGTGTGGTAATATATACAGGGAGCAGTGTGTGTGTGGTAATATCTACAGGGTGCAGTGTGTGTGGTAATATTTACAGGGAGCAGTGTGTGTGGTAATATCTACAGGGAGCAGTGTGTGGTAATATGTGCAGCGAGCAGTGTGTGTGGTAATATCTACAGGGAGCAGTGTATGGTAATATCTACAGGGAGCAGTGTGTGGTAATATCTACAGGGAGCAGTGTATTGGAATATGTACAGGGAGCAGTGTGTGTGGTAATATCTACAGGGAGCAGTGTGTGTGGTAATATCTACAGGGAGCAGTGTGTGTGGTAATATCTACAGGGAGCAGTGTGTGGTAATATCTACAGGGAGCAGTGTGTGGTAATATGTACAGGGAGCAGTGTGTGGTAATATCTACAGGGAGCAGTGTGTGTGGTAATAGCTACAGGGAGCAGTGTGTGGTAATATCTACAGGCAGCAGTGTGTGGTAATATCTACAGGGAGCAGCGTGTGTGGTAATATCTACAGGGAGCAGTGTGTGGTAATATCTACAGGGAGCAGTGTGTGTGGTAATATCTACAGGGAGCGGTGTGTGTGATAATATCTACAGGGAGCAGTGTGTGTGGTAATATCTACAGGGAGCAGTGTGTGTGGTAATATATACAGGGAGCAGTGTGTGGTAATATCTACAGGGAGCAGTGTGTATGTGGTAATATCTACAGGGAGCAGTGTGTCTGTGGTAATATATACAGGGAGGTGTGTGTGGTAATATCTACAGGGAGCAGTGTGTGGTAATATCTACAGGGAGCAGTGTGTGTGGTAATATCTACAGGGAGCAGTGTGTGTGGTAATATATACAGGGAGCAGTGTGTGGTAATATCTACAGGGAGCAGTGTGTGTGGTAATATCTACAGGGAGCAGTGTGTGTGGTAATATATACAGGGAGCAGTGTGTGGTAATATCTACAGGGAGCAGTGTGTATGTGGTAATATCTACAGGGAGCAGTGTGTCTGTGGTAATATATACAGGGAGGTGTGTGTGGTAATATCTACAGGGAGCAGTGTGTGGTAATATCTACAGGGAGCAGTGTGTGTGGTAATATCTACAGGGAGCAGTGTGTGTGGTAATATCTACAGCGAGCAGTGTGTGTGTGTGGTAATATCTACAGGGAACAGTGTGTGGTAATATCTACAGGGAGCAGTGTGTGTGGTAATATCTACAGGGAGCAGTGTGTGTGGTAATATCTACAGGGAGCAGCGTGTGTGGTAATATCTACAGGGAGCAGTGTGTGTGGTAATATATACAGGGGGCAGTGTGTGGTAATATCTACAGGGAGCAGTGTGTGGTAATATCTACAGGGAGCAGTGTGTGTGGTAATATCTACAGAGAGCAGTGTGTGTGGTAATATCTACAGGGAGCAGTGTGTGTGGTAATATCTACAGGGAGCAGTGTGTGTGGTAATATCTACAGGGAGCAGTGTGTGTGGTAATATCTACAGGGAGCAGTGTGTGTGGTAATATCTACAGGGGGCAGTGTGTGTGGTAATATCTACAGGGAGCAGTGTGTGTGTGGTAATATCTACAGGGAGCAGTGTGTGTGGTAATATCTACAGGGAGCAGTGTGTGGTAATATTTACAGGGAGCAGTGTGTGTGGTAATATCTACAGGGAGCAGTGTGTGGTAATATGTACAGCGAGCAATGTGTGTGGTAATATCTACAGGGAGCAGTGTATGGTAATATCTACAGGGAGCAGTGTGTGGTAATATCTACAGGGAGCAGTGTGTGGTAATATGTACAGGGAGCAGTGTGTGTGGTAATATCTACAGGGAGCAGTGTGTGGTAATATCTACAGGGAGCAGTGTGTGGTAATATCTACAGGGAGCAGTGTGTGGTAATATCTACAGGGAGCAGTGTGTGGTAATATCTACAGGGAGCAGCGTGTGTGTGGTAATAGCTACAGGGAGCAGTGTGTGGTAATATCTACAGGGAGCAGTGTGTGGTAATATCTACAGGGAGCAGCGTGTGTGGTAATATATACAGGGAGCAGTGTGTGTGTGTGGTAATATCTACAGGGAGCAGTGTGTGGTAATATCTACAGG
Organism: Rhinoderma darwinii; assembly: GCF_050947455.1. Classification (NCBI taxonomy): domain Eukaryota; kingdom Metazoa; phylum Chordata; class Amphibia; order Anura; family Rhinodermatidae; genus Rhinoderma; species Rhinoderma darwinii. The sequence goes on along the minus strand of NW_027463713.1, from coordinate 29,608 downwards.
GAGCAGTGTGTGTGGTAATATCTACAGGGAGCAGTGTGTGGTAATATCTACAGGGAGCAGTGTGTGGTAATATCTACAGGGAGCAGTGTGTGGTAATATCTACAGGGAGAAGTGTGTAGTAATATCTACAGGGAGCAGTGTGTGTGGTAATATCTACAGGGAGCAGTGTGTGTGGTAATATCTACAGGGGGCAGTGTGTGTGGTAATATCTACAGGGGGCAGTGTGTGTGGTAATATCTACAGGGTGCAGTGTGTGTGTGGTAATATCTACAGGGAGCAGTGTGTGGTAATATTTACAGGGAGCAGTGTGTGTGGTAATATCTACAGGGAGCAGTGTATGTGGTAATATCTACAGGGGGCAGTGTGTGTGGTAATATCTACAGGGAGCAGTGTGTGTGTGGTAATATCTACAGGGAGCAGTGTGTGTGGTAATATCTACAGGGAGCAGTGTGTGGTAATATTTACAGGGAGCAGTGTGTGGTAATATTTACAGGGAGCAGTGTGTGTGGTAATATCTACAGGGAGCAGTGTGTGGTAATATGTACAGCGAGCAATGTGTGTGGTAATATCTACAGGGAGCAGTGTATGGTAATATCTACAGGGAGCAGTGTGGTAATATCTACAGGGAGCAGTGTGTGGTAATATGTACAGGGAGCAGTGTGTGTGGTAATATCTACAGGGAGCAGTGTGTGGTAATATCTACAGGGAGCAGTGTGTGGTAATATCTACAGGGAGCAGTGTGTGGTAATATCTACAGGGAGCAGTGTGTGGTAATATCTACAGGGAGCAGCGTGTGTGTGGTAATAGCTACAGGGAGCAGTGTGTGGTAATATCTACAGGGAGCAGTGTGTGGTAATATCTACAGGGAGCAGCGTGTGTGGTAATATATACAGGGAGCAGTGTGTGTGTGTGGTAATATCTACAGGGAGCAGTGTGTGGTAATATCTACAGGGAGCAGTGTGTGTGGTAATATCTACAGGGAGCAGTGTGTGGTAATATCTACAGGGAGCAGTGTGTGGTAATATCTACAGGGAGAAGTGTGTAGTAATATCTACAGGGAGCAGTGTGTGTGGTAATATCTACAGGGAGCAGTGTGTGTGGTAATATCTACAGGGGGCAGTGTGTGTGGTAATATCTACAGGGGGCAGTGTGTGTGGTAATATCTACAGGGTGCAGTGTGTGTGTGGTAATATCTACAGGGAGCAGTGTGTGGTAATATTTACAGGGAGCAGTGTGTGTGGTAATATCTACAGGGAGCAGTGTGTGTGGTAATATCTACAGGGAGCAGTGTGTGGTAATATCTACAGGGAGCAGTGTGTGGTAATATCTACAGGGAGCAGTGTGTGGTAATCTCTACAGGGAGCAGTGTGTGTGGTAATATCTACAGGGAGCAGTGTGTGTGGTAATATCTACAGGGAGCAGTGTGTGTGGTAATATCTACAGAGAGCAGTGTGTGGTAATATCTACAGGGGGCAGTGTGTGGTAATATCTACAGGGAGCAGTGTGTGTGGTAATATCTACAGGGAGCAGTGTGTGGTAATATCTACAGGGAGCAGTGTGTGGTAATATCTACAGGGAGCAGTGTGTGGTAATCTCTACAGGGAGCAGTGTGTGTGGTAATATCTACAGGGAGCAGTGTGTGTGGTAATATCTACAGGGAGCAGTGTGTGTGGTAATATCTACAGGGAGCAGTGTGTGTGGTAATATAGCAGTGTGTGTGGTAATATATACAGGGAGCAGTGTGTGTGGTAATATCTACAGGGAGCAGTGTGTGGTAATATCTACAGGGAGCAGTGTGTGTGTGGTAATATCTACAGGGAGCAGTGTGTAGTAATACCTACAGGGAGCAGTGTGTGTGGTAATATCTACAGGGAGCAGTGTGTGTGGTAATATCTACAGGGAGCAGTGTGTGGTAATATTTACAGGGAGCAGTGTGTGTGGTAATATCTACAGGGAGCAGTGTGTAGTAATATCTACAGGGAGCAGTGTGTGTGGTAATATCTACAGGGAGCAGTGTGTGTGGTAATATCTACAGGGAGCAGTGTGTGTGGTAATATCTACAAGGGGCAGTGTGTGTGGTAATATCTACAGGGAGCAGTGTGTGGTAATATCTACAGGGAGCAGTGTGTGTGGTAATATCTACAGGGAGCAGTGTGTGGTAATATCTACAGGGAGCAGTGTGTGGTAATATCTACAGGGAGCAGCGTGTGTGGTAATATCTACAGGGAGCAGTGTGTGTGGTAATATATACAGGGAGCAGTGTGTGTGTGTGGTAATATCTACAGGGAGCAGTGTGTGGTAATATCTACAGGGAGCAGTGTGTGTGGTAATATCTACAGGGAGCAGTGTGTGTGGTAATATCTACAGGGAGCAGTGTGTGTGGTAATATCTACAGGGAGCAGTGTATGTGGTAATATCTACAGGGGGCAGTGTGTGTGGTAATATATACAGGGAGCAGTGTGTGTGTGGTAATATCTACAGGGTGCAGTGTGTGTGGTAATATTTACAGGGAGCAGTGTGTGTGGTAATATCTACAGGGAGCAGTGTGTGGTAATATGTGCAGCGAGCAGTCTGTGTGGTAATATCTACAGGGAGCAGTGTATGGTAATATCTACAGGGAGCAGTGTGTGGTAATATCTACAGGGAGCAGTGTATTGGAATATGTACAGGGAGCAGTGTGTGTGGTAATATCTACAGGGAGCAGTGTGTGTGGTAATATCTACAGGGAGCAGTGTGTGGTAATATCTACAGGGAGCAGTGTGTGGTAATATGTACAGGGAGCAGTGTGTGGTAATATCTACAGGGAGCAGTGTGTGTGGTAATAGCTACAGGGAGCAGTGTGTGGTAATATCTACAGGCAGCAGTGTGTGGTAATATCTACAGGGAGCAGCGTGTGTGGTAATATCTACAGGGAGCAGTGTGTGGTAATATCTACAGGGAGCAGTGTGTGTGGTAATATCTACAGGGAGCAGTGTGTGTGATAATATCTACAGGGAGCAGTGTGTGTGGTAATATCTACAGGGAGCAGTGTGTGTGGTAATATATACAGGGAGCAGTGTGTGGTAATATCTACAGGGAGCAGTGTGTATGTGGTAATATCTACAGGGAGCAGTGTGTCTGTGGTAATATATACAGGGAGGTGTGTGTGGTAATATCTACAGGGAGCAGTGTGTGGTAATATCTACAGGGAGCAGTGTGTGTGGTAATATCTACAGGGAGCAGTGTGTGTGGTAATATATACAGGGAGCAGTGTGTGGTAATATCTACAGGGAGCAGTGTGTGTGGTAATATCTACAGGGAGCAGTGTGTGTGGTAATATATACAGGGAGCAGTGTGTGGTAATATCTACAGGGAGCAGTGTGTATGTGGTAATATCTACAGGGAGCAGTGTGTCTGTGGTAATATATACAGGGAGGTGTGTGTGGTAATATCTACAGGGAGCAGTGTGTGGTAATATCTACAGGGAGCAGTGTGTGTGGTAATATCTACAGGGAGCAGTGTGTGTGGTAATATCTACAGCGAGCAGTGTGTGTGTGTGGTAATATCTACAGGGAACAGTGTGTGGTAATATCTACAGGGAGCAGTGTGTGTGGTAATATCTACAGGGAGCAGTGTGTGTGGTAATATCTACAGGGAGCAGCGTGTGTGGTAATATCTACAGGGAGCAGTGTGTGTGGTAATATATACAGGGGGCAGTGTGTGGTAATATCTACAGGGAGCAGTGTGTGGTAATATCTACAGGGAGCAGTGTGTGTGGTAATATCTACAGCGAGCAGTGTGTGGTAATATCTACAGGGAGCAGTGTGTGTGGTAATATCTACAGGGAGCAGTGTGTGTGGTAATATCTACAGGGAGCAGTGTGTGGTAATATCTACAGGGGGCAGTGTGTGTGGTAATATCTACAGGGAGCAGTGTGTGTGTGGTAATATCTACAGGGAGCAGTGTGTGTGGTAATATGTACAGGGAGCAGTGTGTGTGGTAATATATACAGGGAGCAGTGTGTGTGTGGTAATATCTACAGGGAGCAGTGTGTGTGGTAATATCTACAGGGAGCAGTGTGTGTGTGTGGTAATATCTACAGGGAGCAGTGTGTGGTAATATCTACAGGGGGGGCTGTGTGTGGCCCTATCTATAGTGGGCTGTGTGTGGTAATATGCACAGGGAGCAGTGTGTGTGTGTGGTAATATCTACAGGGAGCAGTGTGTGGTAATATCTACAGGGAGCAGTGTGTGGTAATATGTACAGGGAGCAGTGTGTGTGGTAATATATACAGGGAGCAGTGTGTGTGGTAATATCTACAGGGAGCAGTGTGTGGCATTATCTACAGGGAGCAGTGTGTGTGGTAATATCTACAGGGAGCAGTGTGTGTGGTAATATCTACAGGGAGCAGTGTGTGTGGTAATATCTACAGGGAGCAGTGTGTGTGGTAATATCTACAGGGAGCAGGGTCTGTGGTAATATATACAGGGAGCAGTGTGTGTGGTAATATCTACAGAGAGCAGTGTGTGTGGTAATATCTACAGGGAGCAGTGTGGTAATATCTACAGGGAGCAGTGTGTGTGGTAATATCTACAGAGAGCAGTGTGTGTGGTAATATCTACAGAGAGCAGTGTGTGTGGTAATATCTACAGGGAGCAGTGTGGTAATATCTACAGGGAGCAGTGTGTGTGGTAATATCTACAGGGAGCAGTGTGTGTGGTAATATCTACAGGGAGCAGTGTGTGTGGTAATATCTACAGGGAGCAGTGTGTGTGGTAATATCTACAGGGAGCAGTGTGTGGTAATATCTACAGGGGGCAGTGTGTGGTAATATCTACAGGGAGCAGTGTGTGTGGTAATATCTACAGGGAGCAGTGTGTGGTAATATCTACAGGGAGCAGTGTGTGGTAATATCTACAGGGAGCAGTGTGTGGTAATCTCTACAGGGAGCAGTGTGTGTGGTAATATCTACAGGGAGCAGTGTGTGTGGTAATATCTACAGGGAGCAGTGTGTGTGGTAATATCTACAGGGAGCAGTGTGTGTGGTAATATAGCAGTGTGTGTGGTAATATATACAGGGAGCAGTGTGTGTGGTAATATCTACAGGGAGCAGTGTGTGGTAATATCTACAGGGAGCAGTGTGTGTGTGGTAATATCTACAGGGAGCAGTGTGTAGTAATACCTACAGGGAGCAGTGTGTGTGGTAATATCTACAGGGAGCAGTGTGTGTGGTAATATCTACAGGGAGCAGTGTGTGGTAATATTTACAGGGAGCAGTGTGTGTGGTAATATCTACAGGGAGCAGTGTGTAGTAATATCTACAGGGAGCAGTGTGTGTGGTAATATCTACAGGGAGCAGTGTGTGTGGTAATATCTACAGGGAGCAGTGTGTGTGGTAATATCTACAGGGAGCAGTGTGTGTGGTAATATCTACAAGGGGCAGTGTGTGTGGTAATATCTACAGGGAGCAGTGTGTGGTAATATCTACAGGGAGCAGTGTGTGTGGTAATATCTACAGGGAGCAGTGTGTGGTAATATCTACAGGGAGCAGCGTGTGTGGTAATATCTACAGGGAGCAGTGTGTGTGGTAATATATACAGGGAGCAGTGTGTGTGTGTGGTAATATCTACAGGGAGCAGTGTGTGGTAATATCTACAGGGAGCAGTGTGTGTGGTAATATCTACAGGGAGCAGTGTGTGTGGTAATATCTACAGGGAGCAGTGTGTGTGGTAATATCTACAGGGAGCAGTGTATGTGGTAATATCTACAGGGGGCAGTGTGTGTGGTAATATATACAGGGAGCAGTGTGTGTGTGGTAATATCTACAGGGTGCAGTGTGTGTGGTAATATTTACAGGGAGCAGTGTGTGTGGTAATATCTACAGGGAGCAGTGTGTGGTAATATGTGCAGCGAGCAGTGTGTGTGGTAATATCTACAGGGAGCAGTGTATGGTAATATCTACAGGGAGCAGTGTGTGGTAATATCTACAGGGAGCAGTGTATTGGAATATGTACAGGGAGCAGTGTGTGTGGTAATATCTACAGGGAGCAGTGTGTGGTAATATCTACAGGGAGCAGTGTGTGTGGTAATATCTACAGGGAGCAGTGTGTGGTAATATCTACAGGGAGCAGTGTGTGGTAATATGTACAGGGAGCAGTGTGTGGTAATATCTACAGGGAGCAGTGTGTGTGGTAATAGCTACAGGGAGCAGTGTGTGGTAATATCTACAGGCAGCAGTGTGTGGTAATATCTACAGGGAGCAGCGTGTGTGGTAATATCTACAGGGAGCAGTGTGTGGTAATATCTACAGGGAGCAGTGTGTGTGGTAATATCTACAGGGAGCAGTGTGTGTGATAATATCTACAGGGAGCAGTGTGTGTGGTAATATCTACAGGGAGCAGTGTGTGTGGTAATATATACAGGGAGCAGTGTGTGGTAATATCTACAGGGAGCAGTGTGTATGTGGTAATATCTACAGGGAGCAGTGTGTCTGTGGTAATATATACAGGGAGGTGTGTGTGGTAATATCTACAGGGAGCAGTGTGTGGTAATATCTACAGGGAGCAGTGTGTGGTAATATCTACAGGGAGCAGTGTGTGTGGTAATATCTACAGGGAGCAGTGTGTGTGGTAATATATACAGGGAGCAGTGTGGTAATATCTACAGGGAGCAGTGTGTGTGGTAATATCTACAGGGAGCAGTGTGTGTGGTAATATATACAGGGAGCAGTGTGTGGTAATATCTACAGGGAGCAGTGTGTATGTGGTAATATCTACAGGGAGCAGTGTGTCTGTGGTAATATATACAGGGAGGTGTGTGTGGTAATATCTACAGGGAGCAGTGTGTGGTAATATCTACAGGGAGCAGTGTGTGTGGTAATATCTACAGGGAGCAGTGTGTGTGGTAATATCTACAGCGAGCAGTGTGTGTGTGTGGTAATATCTACAGGGAACAGTGTGTGGTAATATCTACAGGGAGCAGTGTGTGTGGTAATATCTACAGGGAGCAGTGTGTGTGGTAATATCTACAGGGAGCAGCGTGTGTGGTAATATCTACAGGGAGCAGTGTGTGTGGTAATATATACAGGGGGCAGTGTGTGGTAATATCTACAGGGAGCAGTGTGTGGTAATATCTACAGGGAGCAGTGTGTGTGGTAATATCTACAGAGAGCAGTGTGTGTGGTAATATCTACAGGGAGCAGTGTGTGTGGTAATATCTACAGGGAGCAGTGTGTGTGGTAATATCTACAGGGAGCAGTGTGTGTGGTAATATCTACAGGGAGCAGTGTGTGTGGTAATATCTACAGGGGGCAGTGTGTGTGGTAATATCTACAGGGAGCAGTGTGTGTGTGGTAGTATCTACAGGGAGCAGTGTGTGTGGTAATATCTACAGGGAGCAGTGTGTGGTAATATTTACAGGGAGCAGTGTGTGTGGTAATATCTACAGGGAGCAGTGTGTGGTAATATGTACAGCGAGCAATGTGTGTGGTAATATCTACAGGGAGCAGTGTATGGTAATATCTACAGGGAGCAGTGTGTGGTAATATCTACAGGGAGCAGTGTGTGGTAATATGTACAGGGAGCAGTGTGTGTGGTAATATCTACAGGGAGCAGTGTGTGGTAATATCTACAGGGAGCAGTGTGTGGTAATATCTACAGGGAGCAGTGTGTGGTAATATCTACAGGGAGCAGTGTGTGGTAATATCTACAGGGAGCAGCGTGTGTGTGGTAATAGCTACAGGGAGCAGTGTGTGGTAATATCTACAGGGAGCAGTGTGTGGTAATATCTACAGGGAGCAGCGTGTGTGGTAATATATACAGGGAGCAGTGTGTGTGTGTGGTAATATCTACAGGGAGCAGTGTGTGGTAATATCTACAGGGAGCAGTGTGTGTGGTAATATCTACAGGGAGCAGTGTGTGGTAATATCTACAGGGAGCAGTGTGTGGTAATATCTACAGGGAGAAGTGTGTAGTAATATCTACAGGGAGCAGTGTGTGTGGTAATATCTACAGGGAGCAGTGTGTGTGGTAATATCTACAGGGGGCAGTGTGTGTGGTAATATCTACAGGGGGCAGTGTGTGTGGTAATATCTACAGGGTGCAGTGTGTGTGTGGTAATATCTACAGGGAGCAGTGTGTGGTAATATTTACAGGGAGCAGTGTGTGTGGTAATATCTACAGGGAGCAGTGTGTGTGGTAATATCTACAGGGAGCAGTGTGTGTGGTAATATAGCAGTGTGTGTGGTAATATATACAGGGAGCAGTGTGTGGTAATATCTACAGGGAGCAGTGTGTGGTAATATCTACAGGGAGCAGTGTGTGTGTGGTAATATCTACAGGGAGCAGTGTGTAGTAATACCTACAGGGAGCAGTGTGTGTGGTAATATCTACAGGGAGCAGTGTGTGTGGTAATATCTACAGGGAGCAGTGTGTGGTAATATTTACAGGGAGCAGTGTGTGTGGTAATATCTACAGGGAGCAGTGTGTAGTAATATCTACAGGGAGCAGTGTGTGTGGTAATATCTACAGGGAGCAGTGTGTGTGGTAATATCTACAGGGAGCAGTGTGTGGTAATATCTACAAGGGGCAGTGTGTGTGGTAATATCTACAGGGAGCAGTGTGTGGTAATATCTACAGGGAGCAGTGTGTGTGGTAATATCTACAGGGAGCAGTGTGTGGTAATATCTACAGGGAGCAGTGTGTGGTAATATCTACAGGGAGCAGCGTGTGTGGTAATATCTACAGGGAGCAGTGTGTGTGGTAATATATACAGGGAGCAGTGTGTGTGTGTGTGGTAATATCTACAGGGAGCAGTGTGTGGTAATATCTACAGGGAGCAGTGTGTGTGGTAATATCTACAGGGAGCAGTGTGTGTGGTAATATCTACAGGGAGCAGTGTGTGTGGTAATATCTACAGGGAGCAGTGTGTGTGGTAATATCTACAGGGGGCAGTGTGTGTGGTAATATATACAGGGAGCAGTGTGTGTGTGGTAATATCTACAGGGTGCAGTGTGTGTGGTAATATTTACAGGGAGCAGTGTGTGTGGTAATATCTACAGGGAGCAGTGTGTGGTAATATGTGCAGCGAGCAGTGTGTGTGGTAATATCTACAGGGAGCAGTGTATGGTAATATCTACAGGGAGCAGTGTGTGGTAATATCTACAGGGAGCAGTGTATTGGAATATGTACAGGGAGCAGTGTGTGTGGTAATATCTACAGGGAGCAGTGTGTGTGGTAATATCTACAGGGAGCAGTGTGTGTGGTAATATCTACAGGGAGCAGTGTGTGGTAATATCTACAGGGAGCAGTGTGTGGTAATATGTACAGGGAGCAGTGTGTGGTAATATCTACAGGGAGCAGTGTGTGTGGTAATAGCTACAGGGAGCAGTGTGTGGTAATATCTACAGGCAGCAGTGTGTGGTAATATCTACAGGGAGCAGCGTGTGTGGTAATATCTACAGGGAGCAGTGTGTGGTAATATCTACAGGGAGCAGTGTGTGTGGTAATATCTACAGGGAGCAGTGTGTGTGATAATATCTACAGGGAGCAGTGTGTGTGGTAATATCTACAGGGAGCAGTGTGTGTGGTAATATATACAGGGAGCAGTGTGTGGTAATATCTACAGGGAGCAGTGTGTATGTGGTAATATCTACAGGGAGCAGTGTGTCTGTGGTAATATATACAGGGAGGTGTGTGTGGTAATATCTACAGGGAGCAGTGTGTGGTAATATCTACAGGGAGCAGTGTGTGTGGTAATATCTACAGGGAGCAGTGTGTGTGGTAATATATACAGGGAGCAGTGTGTGGTAATATCTACAGGGAGCAGTGTGTGTGGTAATATCTACAGGGAGCAGTGTGTGTGGTAATATATACAGGGAGCAGTGTGTGGTAATATCTACAGGGAGCAGTGTGTATGTGGTAATATCTACAGGGAGCAGTGTGTCTGTGGTAATATATACAGGGAGGTGTGTGTGGTAATATCTACAGGGAGCAGTGTGTGGTAATATCTACAGGGAGCAGTGTGTGTGGTAATATCTACAGGGAGCAGTGTGTGGTAATATCTACAGCGAGCAGTGTGTGTGTGGTAATATCTACAGGGAGCAGTGTGTGTGGTAATATCTACAGGGAGCAGTGTGTGTGGTAATATCTACAGGGAGCAGTGTGTGTGGTAATATCTACAGGGAGCTGTGTGTGTGGTAATATCTACAGGGAGCAGTGTGTGTGGTAATATCTACAGGGAGCAGTGTGTAGTAATATCTACAGGGAGCAGTGTGTGTGGTAATATCTACAGGGAGCAGTGTGTGTGGTAATATCTACAGGGAGCAGTGTGTGTGGTAATATCTACAGGGGGCAGTGTGTGTGGTAATATCTACAGGGAGCAGTGTGTGTGTGGTAATATCTACAGGGAGCAGTGTGTGTGGTAATATCTACAGGGAGCAGTGTGTGTGGTAATATCTACAGGGAGCAGTGTGTGTGGTAATATCTACAGGGAGCAGTGTGTGTGGTAATATCTACAGGGAGCAGTGTGTGGTAATATCTACAGGGAGCAGTGTGTGGTAATATCTACAGGGAGCAGTGTGTGGTAATATCTACAGGGAGCAGTGTGTGTGGTAATATCTACAGGGAGCAGTGTGTGGTAATATGTACAGCGAGCAGTGTGTGTGGTAATATGTACAGCGAGCAGTGTGTGTGGTAATAGCTACAGGGAGCAGTGTGTGGTAATATCTACAGGGAGCAGTGTGTTGTAATATGTACAGGGAGCAGTGTGTGTGGTAATATCTACAGGGAGCAGTGTGTGGTAATATCTACAGGGAGCAGTGTGTGGTAATATGTACAGGGAGCAGTGTGTGGTAATATCTACAGGGAGCAGTGTGTGTTGTAATAGCTACAGGGAGCAGTGTGTGGTAATATCTACAGGGAGCAGTGTGTGTGGTAATATCTACAGGGAGCAGTGTGTGTGGTAATATCTACAGGGAGCAGTGTGTGGTAATATCTACAGGGAGCAGTGTGTGTGGTAATATCTACAGGGAGCAGTGTGTGGTAATATCCACAGGCAGCAGTGTGTGGTAATATCTACAGGGAGCAGCGTGTGTGGTAATATCTACAGGGAGCAGTGTGTGTGGTAATATATACAGGGAGCAGTGTGTGTGTGGTAATATCTACAGGGAGCAGTGTGTGTGTGGTAATATCTACAGCGAGCAGTGTGTGTGTGTGTGGTAATATCTACAGGGAACAGTGTGTGGTAATATCTACAGGGAGCAGTGTGTGGTAATATCTACAGGGAGCAGTGTGTGTGGTAATATCTACAGCGAGCAGTGTGTGTGTGTGGTAATATCTACAGGGAACAGTGTGTGGTAATATCTACAGGGAGCAGTGTGTGTGGTAATATCTACAGGGAGCAGTGTGTGTGGTAATATCTACAGGGAGCAGTGTGTGTGGTAATATCTACAGGGAGCAGTGTGTGTGGTAATATATACAGGGGGCAGTGTGTGGTAATATCCACAGGGAGCAGTGTGTGTGGTAATATCTACAGGGAGCAGTGTGTGGTAATATCTACAGGGAGCAGTGTGTGTGGTAATATCTACAGTGAGCAGTGTGTGGTAATATCTACAGGGAGCAGTGTGTGTGGTAATATCTACAGGGAGCAGTGTGTGTGGTAATATCTACAGGGAGCAGTGTGTGGTAATATCTACAGGGGGCAGTGTGTGTGGTAATATCTACAGGGAGCAGTGTGTGTGTGGTAATATCTACAGGGAGCAGTGTGTGTGGTAATATCTACAGGGAGCAGTGTGTGTGGTAATATCTACAGGGAGCAGTGTGTGTGGTAATATCTACAGGGAGCAGTGTGTGTGGTAATATCTACAGGGAGCAGTGTGTAGTAATATCTACAGGGAGCAGTGTGTGTGGTAATATCTACAGGGAGCAGTGTGTGTGGTAATATCTACAGGGAGCAGTGTGTGTGGCAATATCTACAGGGGGCAGTGTGTGTGGTAATATCTACAGGGAGCAGTGTGTGTGTGGTAATATCTACAGGGAGCAGTGTGTGTGGTAATATCTACAGGGAGCAGTGTGTGTGGTAATATCTACAGGGAGCAGTGTGTGTGGTAATATCTACAGGGAGCAGTGTGTGTGGTAATATCTACAGGGAGCAGTGTGTGTGGTAATATCTACAGGGAGCAGTGTGTGGTAATATCTACAGGGAGCAGTGTGTGGTAATATCTACAGGGAGCAGTGTGTGTGGTAATATCTACAGGGAGCAGTGTGTGGTAATATCTACAGGGAGCAGTGTGTGTGGTAATATCTACAGGGAGCAGTGTGTGTGGTAATATCTACAGGGAGCAGTGTGTGGTAATATCTACAGGGAGCAGTGTGTGTGGTAATATCTACAGGGAGCAGTGTGTGTGTGGTAATATCTACAGGGAGCAGTATGTGGTAATATCTACAGGGAGCAGTGTGTGTGTGGTAATATGTACAGGGAGCAGCGTGTGTGGTAATATCTACAGGGAGCAGTGTATGTGGTAATATCTACAGGGAGCAGTGTGTGGTAATATCTACAGGGAGCAGTGTGTGGTAATATCTACAGGGAGCAGTGTGTGTGGTAATATCTACAGGGAGCAGTGTGTGTGGTAATATCTACAGAGAGCAGGGTGTGGTAATATGTACAGGGAGCAGCGTGTGTGGTAATATCTACAGGGAGCAGCGTGTGTGGTAATATCTACAGAGAGCAGTGTGTGGTAATATCTACAGGGAGCAGTGTGTGTGTGGTAATATGTACAGGGAGCAGCGTGTGTGGTAATATCTACAGGGAGCAGTGTGGTAATATCTACAGGGAGCAGTGTGTGTGTGGTAATATCTACAGGGAGCAGTGTGTGGTAATATCTACAGGGAGCAGTGTGTGTGGTAATATCTACAGGGAGCAGTGTGTGGTAATATCTACAGGGAGCAGTGTGTGGTAATATCTACAGGGAGCAGTGTGTGTGGTAATATCTACAGGGAGCAGTGTGTGGTAATATCTACAGGGGGGCTGTGTGTGTGGTATCTACAGGGAGCAGTGTGTGTGGTAATATCTACAGGGAGCAGTGTGTGTGGTAATATCTACAGGGAGCAGTGTGTGTGGTAATATATACAGGGAGCAGTGTGTGGTAATATCTACAGGGAGCAGTGTGTGGTAATATCTATAGGGAGCAGTGTGTGGTAATATGTACAGGGAGCAGTGTGTGTGGTAATATCTACAGGGAGCAGTGTGTGGTAATATCTACAGGGAGCAGTGTGTGTGGTAATATGTACAGGGAGCAGTGTGTGGTAATATATACAGGGAGCAGTGTGTGTGGTAATATCTACAGGGAGCAGTGTGTGGTAATATATACAGGGAGCAGTGTGTGTGGTAATATATACAGGGTGCAGTGTGTGTGGTAATATCTACAGGGAGCAGTGTGTGTGGTAATATCTACAGGGAGCAGTGTGTGGTAATATCTACAGGGGGGCTGTGTGTGTGGTATCTACAGGGAGCAGTGTGTGTGGTAATATCTACAGGGAGCAGTGTGTGTGGTAATATCTACAGGGAGCAGTGTGTGTGGTAATATCTACAGGGAGCAGTGTGTGGTAATATCTACAGGGAGCAGTGTGTGGTAATATCTACAGGGAGCAGTGTGTGGTAATATCTACAGGGAGCAGTGTGTGGTAATATCTACAGGGAGCAGTGTGTGTGGTAATATCTACAGGGGGCAATGTGTGTGGTAATATCTACAGGGAGCAGTGTGTGTGTGTGTGTGTGTGTGTGTGTGGTAATATCTACAGGGAGCAAAACCCCCCCACACTGTGCAAACACCGGAAATATAAAACCCCCTCACACCGCGCAATCACCGGAAATATAAAACCCCTCACACCGCGCAATCACCGGAAATATAAAACCCCTCACACTGCGCAATCACCGGAAATATAAAACCCCCCCACACCGCGCAATCACCGGAAATATAAAACCCCTCACACCGCGCAATCACCGGAAATATAAACCCCTCACACCGCGCAATCACCGGAAATATAAACCCCTCACACCGCGCAATCACCGGGAATATAAACCCCTCACACCGCGCAATCACCGGAAATATAAAACCCCCTCACACCGCGCAATCACCGGAAATATAAAACCCCACACACCGCGCAATCACCGGAAATATAAAACCCCTCACACCGCGCAATCACCGGAAATATAAAACCCCTCACACCGCGCAATCACCGGAAATATAAACCCTTCACACCGCGCAATCACCGGAAATATAAACCCCCCCCCACATCGCGCAATCACCGGAAATATAAAAGCCCTCACACCGCGCAATCACCGGAAATATAAAACCCCCTCACACCGCGCAATCACCGGAAATATAAAACCCCTCCCCACACCGCGCAATCACCGGAAATATAAAACCCCTCACACCGTGCAATCACCGGAGATATAAAACCCCCCACACAGCGCAATCACCGGAAATATAAACCCCTCACACCGCGCAATCACCGGAAATATAAACCCCCCCTCACACCGCGCAATCGCCGGAAATATAAACCCCTCACACCGCGCAATCACAGGAAATATAAACCCCCCCTTACACCGCGCAGTCACCGGAAATATAAAGCCCTCACACCGCGCAATCACCGGAAATATAAACCCCCCCTCACACCGCGCAATCACCGGAAATATAAACCCCCCCACACCACGCAATCACCGGAAATATAAAACCACACACACCGCGCAATCACCGGAAATATAAAACCCCTCACACCGCGCAATCGCCGGAAATATAAAACCCCTCACACCGCGCAATCACCGGAAATATAAACCCCTCACACCGCGCAATAACCCGAAATATAAAACCCCCCACACCGCGCAATCACCGGAAATATAAAACCCGTCACACCGCACAATCACCGGAAATATAAAACCCCCCACACCGCGCAATCACCGGAAATATAAACCCCTCACACCGCGCAATCACCGGAAATATAAAACCCCTCACACCGCGCAATCACCCGAAATATAAAACCCCTCACACCGCGCAATCACCGGAAATATAAAACCCTCCCCCACACCGCGCAATCACCGGAAATATAAACCCCTCACACCGCGCAATCACCGGAAATATAAACCTCTCACACCACGCAATCACCGGAAATATAAAACCCCTCACACCACGCAATCACCGGAAATATAAAACCCCTTCACACCGCGCAATCACCGGAAATATAAACCCCTCACACCGCGCAATCACCAGAAATATAAAACCCCTCACACCGCACAATCACCGGAAATATAAAACCCCTCACACCACACCGCGCAATCACCGGAAATATAAAACCCCTCACACCGCGCAATCACCGGAAATATAAAACCCCTCACACCGCGCAATCACCGGAAATATAAAACCCCTCACACTGCGCAATCACCGGAAATATAAAACCCCTCACACCGTGCAATCACAGGAAATATAAACCCCTCACACAGCGCAATCACCGGAAATATAAACCCCTCACACCGCGCAATCACCGGAAATATAAACCCCCTCACACCGCACAATCACCGGAAATATAAAACCCCTCACACCGCGCAATCACCGGAAATATAAACCCCTCACACCGCGCAATCACCGGAGATATAAACCCCTCACACCACGCAATCACCGGAAATATAAACCCCCCCCGACACCGTGCAATCACCGGAAATATAAACCCTTCACACCGCGCAATCACCGGAAATATAAACCCCCCCCCCACATCGCGCAATCACCGGAAATATAAAAGCCCTCACACCGCGCAATCACCGGAAATATAATCCCCCCACACCGCGCAATCTCCGGAAATATAAAACCCCTCACACCGCGCACTCACAGGAAATATAAAACCCCCTCACACCGCGCAATCACCGGAAATATAAAACCCCCTCACACCGCGCAATCACAGGAAATATAAACCCCTCACACCGCGCAATCACCGGAAATATAAACCCCTCACGCCGCGCAATCACCGGAAATATAAAACCCCTCACACCGCGCAATCACCGGAAATATAAACCCCCCCCCCAAATCGCACAATCATCGGAAATATAAAAGCCCTCACACCGCGCAATCACCGGAAATATAAACCCCCCCCACACCGCGCAATCACCGGAAATATAAACCCCTCACACCGCGCAATCACCGAAAATATAAAACCCCCCGCACACCGCGCAATCACTGGAAATATAAAACCCCCCCACACACAGCGCAATCACCGGAAATATAAACCCCCCACACACCGCGGAATCACCGGAAACATAAACCCCTCACACCGCGCAATCACCGGAAATATAAAACTCCTCACACCGCGCAATCACCGGAAATATAAACCCCCCCACACCGCACAATCACCGGAAATATAAACCCCCCACACACCGCGGAATCACCGGAAATATAAACCCCCCACACACCGCGGAATCACCGGAAATATAAACCCCTCACACCGCGCAATCACCGGAAATATAAAACACCTCACACCGCGCAATCACCGGAAATATAAAACTCCTCTCACCGCGCAATCACCGGAAATATAAACCCCTCACCGCGCAATCACCGGAAATATAAAACCCCTCACACCGCGCAATCACCGGAAATATAAACCCGTCACACCGCGCAATCACCGGAAATATAAACCCCTCACACCCCGCAATCACAGGAAATATAAACCTCCTCACACTGCACAATCACCGGAAATATAAAACCCCTCACACCGCGCAATCACCGGAAATATAAAACCCCTAACACCGCGCAATCACCGGAAATATAAAACCCCTCACACCGTGCAATCACCGGAAATATAAAACTCCTCACACCGCGCAATCATCAGAAATATAAAACTCCTCTCACCGCGCAATCACCGGAAATATAAAACGTTCTGTCTCACAAAATAGCGACGCAAAACGGTTTTCTTTTTTGAACAAATTTTTCTTTACTTGTCGAAGATAAATCTCAAAATTTGGTGTCGTCGTAATCGTATTGACCCGGAGAATAAAGGTAACAAGTCATTTTCACCGCATGGTGAACGCCGCAAAAACTAAACCTAAAAATCAATAGGATTCACTGCGTTTTCCTCTATTCCAGCCCACAATTGTTTCCTCTTTCCCAGCACATTATAGGGGACAATAAAGGGGTTTTCCACGATCGGACAACTGATGACCTTCACCAGATAGGTCATCAGTATATGATCTGTGGGGGTCCGACACCCGGACTCCGCACCGATCATCTGCTCCAGCTGCCTCCGGGCACCAGAAGTCCATGCTGAAAGCAGATGCTCCGGTCACGGAATAGAGCGGTCGTGCTGCTGTGTTAAAGTGAATAGGAGCAGAGCATTTAGTTCTGCAGAACGGCCGCTGTGCAGTGGTCGGAGCCATTTGCTTCCGGCTCCAACTACTGCATACCGTTCAAAACATCCGGCAGCCGGAGCAGCTGATCTGTTCGGGGTCCGGGTGTCGGACCCCCACCATCATATACTGATGACCTATCCAGTGGAGGTCATCCGTTGTCTGATCGTGGAAAACCCCTTTTAAAATTACTTCACGTCCAGCACAAGACATGTTCTCATACGGCTATGCCAACGGAAAAACAAAAAAGTTCTGGCTTTTGGAAGGAGGGAGGAAAAATTTGAATTGGCTGCGTGTCCAAGGGGTTAAGTACATAAGAAGAGACAAACATTAATGAATGACAGACTGGTCCAGAGGGAGAGAGACCCTGCCCTCGTAGACTACTAGGGGAAGCACGGGAGAAATCTAGATGATGATGTGAGGAACAGATAAAATGAGAACAAAGAAGGTCTTGTGAGGACCGGAGATTATGTGTGGGGAGGTATCAGGAGATTAGGGCAGAGATGTTTGGAGGGGATGGTTTGTTGACAGCCTTGCATGTCATTTTTAATATGTATAACTTAATTTAGTAGGTAATGGGTGGCCAGTGACCGCAGAGGTGGAATGAGGGGAGTGGTAGATTTACCCTTGCAGCAGAGTTGAGAATGGGTAGGAGGGGTGCAATAGTGTTAGATGGGAAGCCACAGAGAAGGGTGTTGGAGTAGTCTAGACAGTAGATGATGAGGACATATATACTAGCATGTTTGTCTGTTCGAGGAAAGACTGACTTCAAGAGGTTTTTGAGGTGGAGACAGCAAGAAGTGGTAAGCGCTTAGGCTGTGCTATTTGAAATTAAGGGTTATCCCAATGCAGCGGACCTGTGAGACCGGGAAATGTGTGGAGCCATTAACTGTGATTTGATAGTTCTGGTAAGGGGGTTGAGTGAAATGGGGAAAAGATGATTCCGTTTTCTCCATGTTAATCTTAAGGAAGTGGGAGGTGAAAGAGGAGATAACTGTTAGACACTCTAGATAGCAGGGAGGTAACATCAAGACCAGAGGTAAATTTGACCAAAGATTTAGATGGAGAAGAGTAAGGGATCCAGAACACTGAGACCCATAAGGGAGCGATAGTAAATCTTTAGTTGGTAAGGTATGAGGAGATCCAGGAGAGGGCCAAGTCTGTGATGTCAAGGGACTAGAGAATTTGTATCAGGAGGGTGTGATCGACTGTGCCGAAGGTGGTGGACAGGTCTAGAAGGAGGAGCACAGAGTAATGTAGAAGCAGAGGACAGGTCTAGAAGAAGGAGGAGCACAGAGTAATGTAGAAGCAGAGGACAGGTCTAGAAGAAGGAGGAGCACAGAGTAATGTAGAAGCAGAGGACAGGTCTAGAAGGAGGAGCACAGAGTAATGTAGAAGCAGAGGACAGGTCTAGAAGGAGAGGCACAGAGTAATGTAGAAGCAGAGGACCGGTCTAGAAGGAGGAGCACAGAGTAATGTAGAAGCAGAGGACAGGTCTAGAAGGAGAGGCACAGAGTAATGTAGAAGCAGAGGACAGGTCTAGAAGGAGGAGCACAGAGTAATGTAGAAGCAGAGGACAGGTCTAGAAGGAGAGGCACAGAGTAATGTAGAAGCAGAGGACAGGTCTAGAAGGAGGAGCACAGAGTAATGTAGAAGCAGAGGACAGGTCTAGAAGGAGGAGCACAGAGTAATGTAGAAGCAGAGGACAGGTCTAAAAGGAGGAGCACAGAGTAATGTAGAAGCAGAGGACAGGTCTAGAAGAAGGAGGAGCACAGAGTAATGTAGAAGCAGAGGACAGGTCTAGAAGGAGGAGCACACAGTAATGTAGAAGCAGAGGACAGGTCTAGAAGGAGGAGCACAGAGTAATGTAGAAGCAGAGGACAGGTCTAGAAGGAGGAGCACAGAGTAATGTAGAAGCAGAGGACAGGTCTAGAAGGAGGAGCACAGAGTAATGTAGAAGCAGAGGACAGGTCTAGAAGAAGGAGGAGCACAGAGTAATGTAGAAGCAGAGGACAGGTCTAGAAGAAGGAGCACAGAGTAATGTAGAAGCAGAGGACAGGTCTAGAAGGAGGAGCACAGAGCAATGTAGAAGCAGAGGACAGGTCTAGAAGGAGGAGCACAGAGTAATGTAGAAGCAGAGGACAGGTCTAGAAGGAGGAGCACAGAGTAATGTAGAAGCAGAGGACAGGTCTAGAAGGAGGAGCACAGAGTAATGTAGAAGCAGAGGACAGGTCTAGAAGGAGGAGCACAGAGTAATGTAGAAGCAGAGGACAGGTCTAGAAAGAGGAGCACAGAGTAATGTAGAAGCAGAGGACAGGTCTAGAAGGAGCACAGAATAATGAAGAAGTGGGGGAACAGGTTTAAAAGGAAAAGCACCAAGTAATGTAGACGATGGAGGACAGGTCACGCTTTACAGAAGTCTGTGTGTAAGATGTGACTGCTAAGTGATAAGATGATGCAGAGATCCTGCACACCCAGCACAATACATGCTGCTTCCTCACACTAAACTACCAGGACATACACACTGTATTGGTGGGACGTTCTGCGCATGCACACTGGTCTGGCGGGATCTTCTGCTCCTGCGCACTGGACTGGCGGCAACTTCCGCGCCTGCACACTGGTCTGGCGGGACCTTCCGCGCCTGCACACTGGTCTGGCGGGACCTTCCGCGCCTGCACACTGGTCTGGCGGGACCTTCCGCGCCTGCACACTGGTCTGGCGTGACCTTCCGCGCCTGCGCACTGGTCTGGCGGGACCTTCTGCGCCTGCGCACTGGTCTGGCGGGACCTTCCGCGCCTGCGCACTGGTCTGGCGGGACCTTCCGCGCCTGCCCGCTGGTCTGGCGGGACCTTCCGCGCCTGCCCGCTGGTCTGGCGGGACCTTCCGCGCCTGCCCACTGGTCTGGCGGGACCTTCCGCTCCTCCACACTGGTCTGGCGGGACCTTCCGCACATGCTCGCAGGACTGGCGGGACCTTCCGCACATGCTCGCAGGACTGGCGGGACCTTCTGCACATTCACACGTGACCGCCGGTTCCCATTAACCATGGTTAGTATCTGTCTTTCAGATGTGAATAAAGTTACTATCCGGTAAAATAATCTACAAGGAAAAGGGGAATACTATAATAATTAAGAATTTTAGATGTCTCTGAAGATCCAGGATCTCTGAGGTAACTTCTAATATCTGTAAAAACTTATATTAGGGGTGTATTCATTCATAAAGGGCATCTGTCACATTGACCACCCGTCTGATCTGTTGGCAGCAGATTATATAGCAGGAGGACCTGAGCAGATTGTGTCTCTCCATTCTCTTCTATAGGAGTTACGGGAACCGCCTAACAAGGCCACCCAGAGGTGGAGCCGCATCTATCAGACATTCCTGGCATCTCCTGGGGAGAAATGTCCGTGTTGGGAATACCCCTTTATTCCATGTGGTGACGGCTCTGAGAAGATGTTTCTCTCAATGATCAATAAGTGGGGTTCTGTATGTCACACATGATGTCCCCTGTATGATTTCCATCTTCTCCTTTCTTCATAAAGACATCTGCAGTACTAGATCCTCCAGTTCCTCCAGTTTTCTCATCTTCTCCTCCACAACGTTCCTTCTGCTGAATGACCCACCAAGGATGGACAAGGACAGGAATGAGATGAGCAGAAGAATATTAGACTTCACCTTGGAGATCATCTACCTGTTGAGCGGAGAGGTAAACTTTTCTACATTATAGAACAAGTCCCACATAGGGAAGGGACAATACATAATAGGAAGAATCCAGTGTCCTGTATAACAACGTCCAGACCTTCCAAGTGACGTCAAGAAGCTGCAGATCAGCCACCGATATGGTCAGTTATGTGTCATGTCACCAATGCAGCAATAGTAATGTTGTAGAGCAATGAGAATGACCAGGAACCAGGAGGATCAGGATGACATCTATATAGAAACATAGGAGATGACGGCAGGAGGAGAGCACATGGTCCATCTAGTCCCCCCAATATTATTTCCTTTTTAGTTTTGGCCTCGTTCTATTTTCTCAATGTCTTTTTGTAGGAGAGGTCTCCAGTATTACAGATGTGCGGTCACTAGAGGTCTATACAGCGGGGTCACAATCTCCCTCTTTCTACTGAGGGGGGAATACTGTGTTCAGTTCTCTAAGTGTCTCTCTCCATACACAGGAGTACACAATAGTGAAGAAGACATCGGGTGACTGTACGACTCCCATCATCCATGAGTCAGGAGGATGGAGCAGTAGTCCCATCACAGAGCCTCCCCCTCACTCCCGGATACATGAGAAGAAGATCTTAGAACTGATCTGCAAGATGACGGAGCTGCTGACTGGAGAGGTGACACTGCTGGGAATGCTGGGAAATTCTACAGTAACAGCACTGGAGGTGTCTGGGTAATGACTGTATCATTGTGTGTGTCAGGTTCCTATAAGGTGTCAGGATGTCACTGTCTATCTCTCCATGGAGGAGTGGGAGTATCTAGAAGGACACAAGGATCTGTACGAGGAGGTCATGATGGAGGACTACCGGCCCCGCACATCACATGGTGAGAAGAGACAGATATATATTGGCATTACTGTGGGCACAGGCTGGACTGGCGGTCATGTTGAGGCCTTAATACCGTCATGTGCAGCACATATACACGTGTGTACAATGACATGTAATGTAGGAGCTCCACAATTTCGGCTCCTTTTACATGACATTAGATCCCTGTGTTTCGTGCTGCCGGCTGCTCATAACTCTGCATTACAGGTCACATTACATTGTACAGCGCTGGCGGCCGTTCTGGATACAGGAGCCATGAAGACGGGCAGGACACGCTGTCTCCTAATGCAGAGTTATGGGCAGCCGGCAGCGAGGACTATGGGCAGTCGTGCTGTAGTCAGAAGTAAACCTGGTAATACAAGTCATGTAGAAAGACGATTATCGGCACACTCCGGCAGTATAATAGTTTCCTATATAATGTCAGTATAATCGGAGGTTCTCTTTAATATTACAAGTTATGGGCACTAGATTCTGGAGATGGGACGCTGATCCAGGGATTTATTCTGATTTCCAGATTTGGAGTCGGGGAGGAGTTTTCCCCTAATTAGACAATTGTCATCCACCTCATGGGGGTTTATCTTCCTCTGGATCAACACGGTCGGATTATAGGTTGGTCTTGATGGACTTGTGTCTTTTTTCATCCTTAGTAACTGTAACACAGAATGTATGAAGCTAAATTTACCACTAATATAAAGTACAACGTGTTCTGAAAAAACAATCTCACAATGTCTTGGATAAGTAAAATCTTATTCCCACTTATGATACGTCTCCACATGGCGTAAACACGGCGGAACGTCCAAAACTCATTTTTGGCGCGACGTGTAGATGAGATTTGTTAAAATCTCATCCTCATTGCTACTACTGTAATACGCTGCAGATTTTCTCGCAATTAAATACTTTGCAGAAAATCTGCATCTTATCAGCCCCGTGTGCACATACCCTTAAAGTAACACGTCAGATTTGAGAAATGGTTCTCTTAAACAGGTCAAAAATAGGCCATGGATTCCACTCCCAGAGGAGTCCCTGACATCACTGTCCATATATGGACAGAGACGTCAGGGGCTCCCTCTAGAAGCACAATTTCCAGCCAAGTTGACGGTAACGCTCTGGCAAATGATTCCGCTCCTAGAGGGAGCTTCAGTGGCGCTATCTACAGGGGATGAGGTGCTATCTGCAGGGGTTTGGCATAAGTTTGATTAAACTAAGGGGGAGATGTGCCGGCACTTGTGGAGAGAGCCGGCGGACAGGAAAGTACAACCCTGTTCCATTCTGCCAATATTTATTTATGTGACACCTGCCCAGGGCATCAGGAGTTGGAAAGTATATAGCCATGTCGTGAAGGGGTTAATTAATATGTATAGAAAATATTGCCTACAGAGGTGTACACAGCCTTTAAGAGGCTAATAAGCAAGTGACACCCAGACCATTTTTGGTTGCAGGTAACTAAATAGAGGCGTCCTGTGTCCCGCCACGTTCATGTGTATCCGCGTCCACAGAAGGCAGATACAGGTAAATACTATGGTGGAGCAGGGAGCCAGTTACGCCCCGCCGTTCGCTCTGGTAGGGCACAGTCTCCTTTAGGCCTGCGGCTTACAAGGTGCAGGAACATCGACACCGGTAGTGAGGACCTCAACATTGTAATTCCGGCTCTGATCAGTAAACATAGAAGTGTAGAGAGAAGTGTCTGATCTATAGACAGATATACAGTAGTCATGTATTCAGTCACTGTGTGTTTCCTACAGATGGATCCAGTAGGAGAAATCCACCAGAGAGATGTCCCAGTCCTCTGTATTCCCAGGACTGTCCAGAGGAAAATCCCAATGTCCCAGAGAATCATCAGGTAGATGAAGCTGAGCCGTATACCAGATCTATATAGGGGGGTGCGGAGCTTTTCGGTCCTGCGGTCATTAGGGATGTCACGATACCAGAATTTGGACTCCGATACCGATACTTCGTGTAGTATTGCGATTTCGATATCAAAACGATACTTTACAAGCAGTAATAAAAAAATAATAAAAAAGTTCTTCCGTTTTCTGATGTGAGACGCGAGGCGTGATGATGAATGTAACCTCCATGTACCTCATTAATAGTAATTAACCCCATCATGTTTCTCAGTCATAATGGGTTAATGTGTGAGGTACATGATGGGGTTAATTACTATTACTGAGGTACATGGAGGTTAAATTCATCATCGCGCCTCGTGCCCCACAATAATAAGTGACAGAAATATATACTGATAGTACACAGGCATATATCTATATACTGATAGCACACAGGCATATATCTATATACTGATAGTACACAGGCATATATCTATATACTGATAGTACACTGGCATATATCTATATACTGATAGAACACTGGCATATATCTATATACTGATAGCACACAGGCATATATCTATATACTGATAGTACACAGGCATATATCTATATACTGATAGTACACAGGCATATATCTATATACTGATAGTACACAGGCATATATCTATATACTGATAGTACACAGGCATATATCTATACACTGATAGTACACAGGCCTATATCTATATACTGATAGTACACAGGCATATATCTATATACTGATAGAACACAGGCATATATCTATATACTGATAGTACACAGGCATATATCTATATACTGATATCACACAGGCATATATCTATATACTGATAGTACACTGGCATATATCTATATACTGATAGTACACAGGCATATATCTATACACTGATAGCACACAGGCATATATCTATATACTGATATCACACAGGCATATATCTATATACTGATAGCACACAGGCAGATATCTATATACTGATAGTACACAGGCAGATATCTATATACTGATAGTACACAGGCAGATATCTATATACTGATAGTACACAGGCATATATCTATATACTGATAGTACACAGGCGTATATCTATATACTGATAGTACACAGGCATATATCTATATACTGATAGTACACAGGCATATATCTATACACTGATAGCACACAGGCCTATATCTATACACTGATAGTACACAGGCCTATATCTATATACTGATAGCACACAGGCATATATCTATATACTGATAGCACACAGGCATATATCTATATACTGATAGCACACAGGCATATATCTATATACTGATAGCACACAGGCATATATCTATATACTGATAGTACACAGGCATATATCTATACACTGATAATACACAGGCATATATCTATATACTGATAGTACACAGGCATATATCTATATACTGATAGTACACAGGCATATATCTATATACTGATAGTACACAGGCATATATCTATATACTGATAGTACACAGGCATATATCTATATACTGATAGTACACAGGTATATATCTATATACTGATAGTACACAGGCATATATCTATATACTGATAGCACACAGGCATATATCTATATACTGATAGTACACAGGCATATATCTATATACTGATAGTACACAGCCATATATCTATATACTGATAGTACACAGCCATATATCTATATACTGATAGTACACAGGTATATATCTATATACTGATAGCACACAGGCATATATCTATATACTGATAGCACACAGGCATATATCTATACACTGATAGAACACAGGCATATATTAGTACACAGCCATATATCTATATACTGATAGCACACAGGCATATATCTATATACTGATAGTACACAGGCATATATCTATATACTGATAGCACACAGCCATATATCTATATACTGATAGTACACAGGCGTATATCTATATACTGATAGCACACAGGCGTATATCTATACACTGATAGTACACAGGCGTATATCTATATACTGATAGTACACAGGTATATATCTGTATACTGATAGCACTCAGCCATATATCTATATACTGATAGTACACAGGCATATATCTATATACTGATAGTACACAGGCATATATCTATATACTGATAGCACTCAGCCATATATCTATATACTGATAGTACACAGGCATATATCTATATACTGATAGTACACAGGCATATATCTATACACTGATAGCACACAGGCATATATCTATATACTGATAGTACACAGGCATATATCTATACACTGATAGTACACAGGCAGATATCTATATACTGATAGTACACAGGCATATATCTATATACTGATAGCTCACAGGCATATATCTATATACTGATAGTACACAGGCATATATCTATATACTGATAGCACACAGCCATATATCTATATACTGATAGTACACAGGCGTATATCTATATACTGATAGCACACAGGCGTATATCTATACACTGATAGTACACAGGCGTATATCTATATACTGATAGTACACAGGCGTATATCTATATACTGATAGTACACAGGTATATATCTATATACTGATAGTACACAGGTATATATCTATATACTGATAGTACACAGGTATATATCTATATACTGATAGTACACAGGCATATATCTATATACTGATAGTACACAGGCATATATCTATATACTGATAGCACACAGGTATATATCTATATACTGATAGCACACAGGCATATATCTATATACTGATAGTACACAGGCATATATCTATATACTGATAGCACACAGGCATATATCTATATACTGATAGTACACAGGCATATATCTATATACTGATAGCACACAGGCATATATCTATATACTGATAGTACACAGGCATATATCTATATACTGATAGTACACAGGCATATATCTATACACTGATAGTACACAGGCATATATCTATACACTGATAGTACACATGCATATATCTATATACTGATAGTACACAGGCATATATCTATATACTGATAGCACACAGGCAGATATCTATATACTGATAGTACACAGGCAGATATCTATATACTGATAGTACACAGGCAGATATCTATATACTGATAGTACACAGGCGTATATCTATATACTGATAGTACACAGGCGTATATCTATATACTGATAGTACACAGGCGTATATCTATACACTGATAGCACACAGGCGTATATCTATACACTGATAGCACACAGGCGTATATCTATACACTGATAGTACACAGGCGTATATCTATACACTGATAGTACACAGGCATATATCTATACACTGATAGTACACAGGTATATATCTATATACTGATAGTACACAGGCATATATCTATATACTGATAGTACACAGGCATATATCTATATACTGATAGTACACAGGCATATATCTATACACTGATAGTACACAGGCATATATCTATATACTGATAGTACACAGGCATATATCTATACACTGATAGTACACAGGCGTATATCTATATACTGATAGTACACAGGCATATATCTATATACTGATAGTACACAGCCATATATCTATATACTGATAGTACACAGGCATATATCTATATACTGATAGTACACAGGCATATATCTATACACTGATAGTACACAGGCATATATCTATATACTGATAGTACACAGGCATATATCTATATACAGATAGTACACAGGCATATATCTATACACTGATAGTACACAGGCATATATCTATACACTGATAGTACACAGGCGTATATCTATACACTGATAGTACACAGGCGTATATCTATATACTGATAGTATACAGGCGTATATCTATATACTGATAGTACACAGGCGTATATCTATATACTGATAGTACACAGGCATATATCTATACACTGATAGCACACAGCCATATATCTATATACTGATAGCACACAGCCATATATCTATATACTGATAGTACACAGGCATATATCTATACACTGATAGCACACAGGCATATATCTATATACTGATAGTACACAGGCGTATATCTATATACTGATAGTATACAGGCGTATATCTATATACTGATAGTACACAGGCGTATATCTATATACTGATAGTACACAGGCATATATCTATACACTGATAGCACACAGGCGTATATCTATATACTGATAGTACACAGCCATATATCTATATACTGATAGCACACAGGCATATATCTATATACTGATAGTACACAGGCATATATCTATATACTGATAGAACACAGGCATATATTAGTACACAGCCATATATCTATATACTGATAGCACACAGGCATATATCTATATACTGATAGTACACAGGCATATATCTATATACTGATAGTACACAGGCATATATCTATATACTAATAGTACACAGGCATATATCTATATACTGATAGTACACAGGCATATATCTATATACTGATAGTACACAGGCATATATCTATATACTGATAGTACACAGGCATATATCTATACACTGATAATACACAGGCATATATCTATATACTGATAGTACACAGGCATATATCTATATACTGATAGTACACAGGCATATATCTATATACTGATAGTACACAGGGATATATCTATATACTGATAGCACACAGGCATATATCTATATACTGATAGTACACAGGCATATATCTATATACTGATAGCACACAGGCATATATCTATATACTGATAGTACACAGGCATATATCTATACATTGATAATACACAGGCATATATCTATATACTGATAGTACACAGGCATATATCTATATACTGATAGTACACAGGCATATATCTACATACTGATAGTACACAGGCATATATCTATACACTGATAGTACACAGGCATATATCTATATACTGATAGTACACAGGCATATATCTATACACTGATAGTACACAGGCATATATCTATATACTGATAGCACACAGGCATATATCTATATACTGATAGCACACAGGCATAAATCTATATACTGATAGCACACAGGCATATATCTATATACTGATAGCACACAGGCATATATCTATATACTGATAGTACACAGGCATATATCTATATACTGATAGCACACAGGCATATATCTATATACTGATAGTACACAGGCATATATCTATACACTGATAGTACACAGGCATATATCTATATACTGATAGTACACAGGCATATATCTATATACTGATAGCACACAGCCATATATCTATATACTGATAGTACACAGGCATACATCTATATACTGATAGTACACAGGCATATATCTATATACTGATAGTACACAGGCATATATCTATATACTGATAGTACACAGGCATATATCTATATACTGATAGTACACAGGCATATATCTATATACTGATAGTACACAGGCATATATCTATATACTGATAGTACACAGGCATATATCTATATACTGACAGTACACAGGCATATATCTATACACTGATAGCACACAGGCATATATCTATACACTGATAGTACACAGGCCTATATCTATATACTGATAGTACACAGGCATATATCTATATACTGATAGTACACAGGCATATATCTATATACTGATAGTACACAGCCATATATCTATATACTGATAGTACACAGGCATATGTCTATATACTGATAGTACACAGGCATATATCTATACACTGATAGTACACAGGCATATATCTATATACTGATAGCACACAGGCATATATCTATATACTGATAGTACACAGGCATATATCTATATACTGATAGTACACAGGCATATATCTATATACTGATAGTACACAGGCATATATCTATACACTGATAGTACAGAGGCGTATATCTATATACTGATATCACACAGGCATATATCTATATACTGATAGCACACAGGCAGATATCTATATACTGATAGTACACAGGCAGATATCTATATACTGATAGTA
>NW_027463712.1:47500-70930 GCF_050947455.1 Rhinoderma darwinii | reverse complement strand
GCCTGCACCGTTGCCACACTCACTACCCCCAACATCCAGCCTGCACTGCTGCCACACTCACTACCCCCAACATCCAGCCTGCACTGCTGCCACATTCACTACCCCCAACATCCAGCCTGCACCGCTGTCACTCACTACCCCCAACATCCAGCCTGCACCGCTGCCACTCACTACCCCCAACATCCAGCCTGCACCGCTGCCACTCACTACCCCCAACATCCAGCCTGCACCGCTGCCACTCACTACCCCCAACATCCAGCCTGCACCGCTGCCACTCACTACCCCCAACATCCAGCCTGCACCGCTGCCACTCACTACCCCCAACATCCAGCCTGCACTGCTGCCACACTCACTACCCCCAACATCCAGCCTGCACCGCTGCCACACTCACTACCCCCAACATCCAGCCTGCACCGCTGCCACTCACTACCCCCAACATCCAGCCTGCACCGCTGCCACTCACTACCCCCAACATCCAGCCTGCACCGCTGCCACTCACTACCCCCAACATCCAGCCTGCACCGCTGCCACACTCACTACCCCCAACATCCAGCCTGCACCGCTGCCACATTCACTACCCCCAACATCCAGCCTGCACTGCTGCCACTCACTACCCCCAACATCCAGCCTGCACTGCTGCCACTCACTACCCCCAACATCCAGCCTGCACTGCTGCCACTCACTACCCCAACATCCAGCCTGCACCGTTGCCACACTCACTACCCCCAACATCCAGCCTGCACTGCTGCCACACTCACTACCCCCAACATCCAGCCTGCCCTGCTGCCACATTCACTACCCCAACATCCAGCCTGCACCGCTGTCACTCACTACCCCCAACATCCAGCCTGCACCGCTGCCACTCACTACCCCCAACATCCAGCCTGCACCGCTGCCACTCACTACCCCCAACATCCAGCCTGCACCGCTGCCACTCACTACCCCCAACATCCAGCCTGCACCGTTGCCACACTCACTACCCCCAACATCCAGCCTGCACCGTTGCCACACTCACTACCCCCAACATCCAGCCTGCACCGCTGCCACACTCACTACCCCCAACATCCAGCCTGCACCGCTGCCACTCACTACCCCCAACATCCCACCTGCAAGTAGGCAGGGACTGAGTGGCGGGTAGATTAGGGCTCACCTGTCTGTCTCCCCACCCCGTCATTACAACTGCTCCATATAATCCAAATACTACTACTACTAACAATGCTCCATATAATCCAAATACTACTACTACTAACACTGCTCCATATAATCCAAATACTACTACTACTACTAACACTGCTCCATATAATCCAAATACTACTAACACTGCTCCATATAATCCAAATACTACTACTACTAACACTGCTCCATATAATCCAAATACTACTACTAACAATGCTGCATATAATCCAAATACTACTACTACTACTAACACTGCTCCATATAATCCAAATACTACTACTACTAACACTGCTCCATATAATCCAAATACTACTACTACTAACAATGCTCCATATAATCCAAATACTACTACTAACAATGCTCCATATAATCTAAATACTACTACTACTAACACTGCTCCATATAATCCAAATACTACTACTACTAACACTGCTCCATATAATCCAAATACTACTACTAACACTGCTCCATATAATCCAAATACTACTACTACTAACACTGCTCCATATAATCCAAATACTACTACTACTAACACGGCTCCATATAATCCAAATACTACTACTAACAATGCTCCATATAATCCAAATACTACTACTACTAACACTGCTCCATATAATCCAAATACTACTACTACTACTAACACTGCTCCATATAATCCAAATACTACTACTAACACTGCTCCATATAATCCAAATACTACTACTAACACTGCTCCATATAATCCAAATACTACTACTACTAACACTGCTCCATATAATCCAAATACTACTACTAACACTGCTCCATATAATCCAAATACTACTACTAACACTGCTCCATATAATCCAAATACTACTACTAACACTGCTCCATACAATCCAAATACTACTACTAACACTGCTCCATACAATCCAAATACTACTACTACTACTAACACTGCTCCATATAATCCAAATACTACTACTAACACTGCTCCATATAATCCAAATACTACTACTAACACTGCTCCATATAATCCAAATACTACTACTACTACTAACACTGCTCCATATAATCCAAATACTACTACTACTAACACTGCTGCACATAATCCAAATACTACTACTACTAACACTACTCCATATAAACCAAATACTACTACTACTAACACTGCTCCATATAATCCAAATACTACTACTACTAACACTGCTCCATATAATCCAAATACTACTACTACTACTAACACTGCTCCATATAATCCAAATACTACTACTACTAACAATGCTCCATATAATCCAAATACTACTACTAACAATGCTCCATATAATCCAAATACTACTACTACTAACACTGCTCCATATAATCCAAATACTACTACTACTAACACTGCTCCATATAATCCAAATACTACTACTACTAACACTGCTCCATATAATCCAAATACTACTACTACTACTAACACTGCTCCATATAATCCAAATACTACTACTAACACTGCTCCATATAATCCAAATACTACTACTACTACTAACACTGCTCCATATAATCCAAATACTACTACTAACACTGCTCCATACAATCCAAATACTACTACTACTAACACTGCTCCATATAATCCAAATACTACTACTAACAATGCTCCATATAATCCAAATACTACTACTACTAACAATGCTCCATATAATCCAAATACTACTACTACTAACAATGCTCCATATAATCCAAATACTACTACTACTAACACTGCTCCATATAATCCAAATACTACTACTACTAACAATGCTCCATATAATCCAAATACTACTACTACTAACAATGCTCCATATAATCCAAATACTACTACTACTAACACTGCTCCATATAATCCAAATACTACTACAACTAACACTGCTCCATATAATCCAAATACTACTACTACTACTAACACTGCTCCATATAATCCAAATACTACTACTACTAACAATGCTCCATATAATCCAAATACTACTACTAACAATGCTCCATATAATCCAAATACTACTACTACTAACACTGCTCCATATAATCCAAATACTACTACTACTAACACTGCTCCATATAATCCAAATACTACTACTACTAACACTGCTCCATATAATCCAAATACTACTACTACTACTAACACTGCTCCATATAATCCAAATACTACTACTAACACTGCTCCATATAATCCAAATACTACTACTACTACTAACACTGCTCCATATAATCCAAATACTACTACTAACACTGCTCCATACAATCCAAATACTACTACTACTAACACTGCTCCATATAATCCAAATACTACTACTAACAATGCTCCATATAATCCAAATACTACTACTACTAACACTGCTCCATATAATCCAAATACTACTACTACTAACAATGCTCCATATAATCCAAATACTACTACTACTAACAATGCTCCATATAATCCAAATACTACTACTACTAACACTGCTCCATATAATCCAAATACTACTACAACTAACACTGCTCCATATAATCCAAATACTACTACTACTAACACTGCTGCACATAATCCAAATACTACTACTACTAACACTACTCCATATAAACCAAATACTACTACTACTAACACTGCTCCATATAATCCAAATACTACTAACACTGCTCCATATAATCCAAATACTACTACTACTAACACTGCTCCATATAATCCAAATACTACTAACACTACTCCATATAATCCAAATACTACTACTACTAACAATGCTCCATATAATCCAAATACTACTACTACTAACAATGCTCCATATAATCCAAATACTACTACTACTAACACTGCTCCATATAATCCAAATACTACTACTACTAACAATGCTCCATATAATCCAAATACTACTAACACTGCTCCATACAATCCAAATACTACTACTACTAACACTGCTCCATATAATCCAAATACTACTAACACTGCTCCATATAATCCAAATACTACTACTACTAACACTGCTCCATATAATCCAAATACTACTACTACTACTAACACTGCTCCATATAATCCAAATACTACTACTACTAACAATGCTCCATATAATCCAAATACTACTACTACTAACACTGCTCCATATAATCCAAATACTACTACTAACACTGCTCCATATAATCCAAATACTACTACTAACACTGCTCCATATAATCCAAATACTACTACTAACACTGCTCCATATACTATTACTACTACTACTAACACTGCTCCATATAATCCAAATACTACTACTACTAACACTGCTCCATATAATCCAAATACTACTACTAACACTGCTCCATATAATCCAAATACTACTACTAACAATGCTCCATATAATCCAAATACTACTACTACTAACACTGCTCCATATAATCCAAATACTACTACTAACACTGCTCCATATAATCCAAATACTACTACTAACACTGCTCCATATAATCCAAATACTACTACTAACACTGCTCCATATAATCCAAATACTACTACTACTACTACTAACACTGCTCCATATAATCCAAATACTACTACTAACACTGCTCCATATAATCCAAATACTACTACTACTAACACTGCTCCATATAATCCAAATACTACTACTAACACTGCTCCATATAATCCAAATACTACTACTACTAACACTGCTCCATATAATCCAAATACTACTACTACTAACACTGCTCCATAAAATCCAAATACTACTACTACTACTAACACTGCTCCATATAATCCAAATACTACTACTACTAACACTGCTCCATATAATCCAAATACTACTACTAACACTGCTCCATACAATCCAAATACTACTACTACTAACACTGCTCCATATAATCCAAATACTACTACTAACACTGCTCCATATAATCCAAATACTACTACTAACACTGCTCCATACAATCCAAATACTACTACTACTAACACTGCTCCATATAATTCAAATACTACTACTACTAACACTGCTCCATATAATCCAAATACTACTACTAACACTGCTCCATATAATCCAAATACTACTACTACTACCACTGCTCCATACAATCCAAATACTACTACTACTAACACTGCTCCATATAATCCAAATACTACTACTAACAATGCTCCATATAATCCAAATACTACTACTACTAACACTGCTCCATATAATCCAAATACTACTAACACTGCTCCATATAATCCAAATACTACTACTAACACTGCTCCATATAATCCAAATACTACTACTAACACTGCTCCATACAATCCAAATACTACTACTACTAACACTGCTCCATATAATCCAAATACTACTACTACTAACACTGCTCCATATAATCCAAATACTACTACTACTAACACTGCTCCATATAATCCAAATACTACTACTACTAACAATGCTCCATATAATCCAAATACTACTACTAACAATGCTCCATATAATCCAAATACTACTACTACTAACACTGCTCCATATAATCCAAATACTACTACTACTAACACTGCTCCATATAATCCAAATACTACTACTAACACTGCTCCATATAATCCAAATACTACTACTAACACTGCTCCATACAATCCAAATACTACTACTAACACTGCTCCATACAATCCAAATACTACTACTACTACTAACACTGCTCCATATAATCCAAATACTACTACTAACACTGCTCCATATAATCCAAATACTACTACTACTAACACTGCTCCATATAATCCAAATACTACTACTAACACTGCTCCATATAATCCAAATACTACTACTACTACTAACACTGCTCCATATAATCCAAATACTACTACTACTAACACTGCTGCACATAATCCAAATACTACTACTACTAACACTACTCCATATAAACCAAATACTACTACTACTAACACTGCTCCATATAATCCAAATACTACTACTACTAACACTGCTCCATATAATCCAAATACTACTACTACTAACACTGCTCCATATAATCCAAATACTACTACTACTAACAATGCTCCATATAATCCAAATACTACTACTAACAATGCTCCATATAATCCAAATACTACTACTACTAACACTGCTCCATATAATCCAAATACTACTACTACTAACACTGCTCCATATAATCCAAATTCTACTACTACTAACACTGCTCCATATAATCCAAATACTACTACTACTACTAACACTGCTCCATATAATCCAAATACTACTACTAACACTGCTCCATATAATCCAAATATTACTACTACTACCACTGCTCCATACAATCCAAATACTACTACTACTACTAACACTGCTCCATATAATCCAAATACTACTACTAACAATGCTCCATATAATCCAAATACTACTACTACTAACACTGCTCCATATAATCCAAATACTACTACTACTAACAATGCTCCATA
The DNA here is from genome assembly GCF_050947455.1 of Rhinoderma darwinii. NCBI lineage: Eukaryota > Metazoa > Chordata > Amphibia > Anura > Rhinodermatidae > Rhinoderma > Rhinoderma darwinii. Next base: position 64,425 of record NW_027463712.1, on the reverse strand, counting down.
TAATCCAAATACTACTACTACTAACACTGCTGCACATAATCCAAATACTACTACTACTAACACTACTCCATATAAACCAAATACTACTACTACTAACACTGCTCCATATAATCCAAATACTACTAACACTACTCCATATAATCCAAATACTACTACTACTAACACTGCTCCATATAATCCAAATACTACTACTACTAACACTGCTCCATATAATCCAAATACTACTACTACTAACACTGCTCCATATAATCCAAATACTACTACTACTACTAACACTGCTCCATATAATCCAAATACTACTACTAACACTGCTCCATATAATCCAAATACTACTACTACTAACACTGCTCCATATAATCCAAATACTACTACTAACACTGCTCCATATAATCCAAATACTACTACTACTAACACTGCTCCATATAATCCAAATACTACTACTAACACTGCTCCATATAATCCAAATACTACTACTACTAACACTGCTCCATATAATCCAAATACTACTACTACTACTACTAACACTGCTCCATATAATCCAAATACTACTACTAACACTGCTCCATATAATCCAAATATTACTACTACTACCACTGCTCCATACAATCCAAATACTACTACTACTAACACTGCTCCATATAATCCAAATACTACTACTACTAACACTGCTCCATATAATCCAAATACTACTAACACTGCTCCATATAATCCAAATACTACTACTACTAACACTGCTCCATATAATCCAAATACTACTACTACTACTAACACTGCTCCATATAATCCAAATACTACTACTACTACTAACAATGCTCCATATAATCCAAATACTACTACTACTAACACTGCTCCATATACTATTACTACTACTACTAACACTGCTCCATATAATCCAAATACTACTACTACTAACACTGCTCCATATAATCCAAATACTACTACTAACACTGCTCCATATAATCCAAATACTACTACTAACAATGCTCCATATAATCCAAATACTACTACTACTAACACTGCTCCATATAATCCAAATACTACTACTAACACTGCTCCATATAATCCAAATACTACTACTAACACTGCTCCATATAATCCAAATACTACTACTAACACTGCTCCATGTAATCCAAATACTACTACTACTACTACTACTAACACTGCTCCATATAATCCAAATACTACTACTAACACTGCTCCATATAATCCAAATACTACTACTACTAACACTGCTCCATATAATCCAAATACTACTACTAACACTACTCCATATAATCCAAATACTACTACTACTAACAATGCTCCATATAATCCAAATACTACTACTACTAACAATGCTCCATATAATCCAAATACTACTACTACTAACACTGCTCCATATAATCCAAATACTACTACTACTAACAATGCTCCATATAATCCAAATACTACTAACACTGCTCCATACAATCCAAATACTACTACTACTAACACTGCTCCATATAATCCAAATACTACTAACACTGCTCCATATAATCCAAATACTACTACTACTAACACTGCTCCATATAATCCAAATACTACTACTACTACTAACACTGCTCCATATAATCCAAATACTACTACTACTAACAATGCTCCATATAATCCAAATACTACTACTACTAACACTGCTCCATATAATCCAAATACTACTACTAACACTGCTCCATATAATCCAAATACTACTACTAACACTGCTCCATATACTCTACTACTACTACTACTAACACTGCTCCATATAATCCAAATACTACTACTAACACTGCTCCATATAATCCAAATACTACTACTAACACTGCTCCATATAATCAAATACTACTACTAACAATGCTCCATATAATCCAAATACTACTACTACTAACACTGCTCCATATAATCCAAATACTACTACTAACACTGCTCCATATAATCCAAATACTACTACTAACACTGCTCCATATAATCCAAATACTACTACTAACACTGCTCCATATAATCCAAATACTACTACTACTACTAACACTGCTCCATATAATCCAAATACTACTACTAACACTGCTCCATATAATCCAAATACTACTACTACTAACACTGCTCCATATAATCCAAATACTACTACTAACACTGCTCCATAAAATTCCAAATACTACTACTACTAACACTGCTCCATATAATCCAAATACTACTACTACTAACACTGCTCCATAAAATCCAAATACTACTACTACTACTAACACTGCTCCATATAATCCAAATACTACTACAACTAACACTGCTCCATATAATCCAAATACTACTACTAACACTGCTCCATACAATCCAAATACTACTACTACTAACACTGCTCCATATAATTCAAATACTACTACTACTAACACTGCTCCATATAATCCAAATACTACTACTAACACTGCTCCATATAATCCAAATACTACTACTACTACCACTGCTCCATACAATCCAAATACTACTACTACTAACACTGCTCCATATAATCCAAATACTACTACTAACAATGCTCCATATAATCCAAATACTACTACTACTAACACTGCTCCATATAATCCAAATACTACTACTAACACTGCTCCATACAATCCAAATACTACTACTACTAACACTGCTCCATATAATCCAAATACTACTACTACTAACACTGCTCCATATAATCCAAATACTACTACTACTAACACTGCTCCATATAATCCAAATACTACTACTACTAACAATGCTCCATATAATCCAAATACTACTACTAACAATGCTCCATATAATCCAAATACTACTACTACTAACACTGCTCCATATAATCCAAATACTACTACTACTAACACTGCTCCATATAATCCAAATACTACTACTACTACTAACACTGCTCCATATAATCCAAATACTACTACTACTACTAACACTGCTCCATATAATCCAAATACTACTACTAACACTGCTCCATATAATCCAAATACTACTACTACTAACACTGCTCCATATAATCCAAATACTACTACTAACACTGCTCCATACAATCCAAATACTACTACTACTACTAACACTGCTCCATATAATCCAAATACTACTACTAACACTGCTCCATATAATCCAAATACTACTACTACTAACACTGCTCCATATAATCCAAATACTACTACTAACACTGCTCCATATAATCCAAATACTACTACTACTACTAACACTGCTCCATATAATCCAAATACTACTACTACTAACACTGCTGCACATAATCCAAATACTACTACTACTAACACTACTCCATATAAACCAAATACTACTACTACTAACACTGCTCCATATAATCCAAATACTACTACTACTAACACTGCTCCATATAATCCAAATACTACTACTACTAACACTGCTCCATATAATCCAAATACTACTACTACTAACAATGCTCCATATAATCCAAATACTACTACTAACAATGCTCCATATAATCCAAATACTACTACTACTAACACTGCTCCATATAATCCAAATACTACTACTACTAACACTGCTCCATATAATCCAAATTCTACTACTACTAACACTGCTCCATATAATCCAAATACTACTACTACTACTAACACTGCTCCATATAATCCAAATACTACTACTAACACTGCTCCATATAATCCAAATATTACTACTACTACCACTGCTCCATACAATCCAAATACTACTACTACTACTAACACTGCTCCATATAATCCAAATACTACTACTAACAATGCTCCATATAATCCAAATACTACTACTACTAACACTGCTCCATATAATCCAAATACTACTACTACTAACAATGCTCCATATAATCCAAATACTACTACTACTAACACTGCTGCACATAATCCAAATACTACTACTACTAACACTACTCCATATAAACCAAATACTACTACTACTAACACTGCTCCATATAATCCAAATACTACTACTACTAACAATGCTCCATATAATCCAAATACTACTACTACTAACACTGCTGCACATAATCCAAATACTACTACTACTAACACTACTCCATATAAACCAAATACTACTACTACTAACACTGCTCCATATAATCCAAATACTACTACTACTAACACTGCTCCATATAATCCAAATACTACTACTAACACTGCTCCATATAATCCAAATACTACTACTAACACTGCTCCATATAATCCAAATACTACTACTAACACTGCTCCATATACTATTACTACTACTACTAACACTGCTCCATATAATCCAAATACTACTACTACTAACACTGCTCCATATAATCCAAATACTACTACTAACACTGCTCCATATAATCCAAATACTACTACTAACAATGCTCCATATAATCCAAATACTACTACTACTAACACTGCTCCATATAATCCAAATACTACTACTAACACTGCTCCATATAATCCAAATACTACTACTAACACTGCTCCATATAATCCAAATACTACTACTACTACTACTAACACTGCTCCATATAATCCAAATACTACTACTAACACTGCTCCATATAATCCAAATACTACTACTACTAACACTGCTCCATATAATCCAAATACTACTACTAACACTGCTCCATATAATCCAAATACTACTACTACTAACACTGCTCCATATAATCCAAATACTACTACTACTACTAACACTGCTCCATAAAATCCAAATACTACTACTACTACTAACACTGCTCCATATAATCCAAATACTACTACTACTAACACTGCTCCATATAATCCAAATACTACTACTAACACTGCTCCATACAATCCAAATACTACTACTACTAACACTGCTCCATATAATCCAAATACTACTACTAACACTGCTCCATATAATCCAAATACTACTACTAACACTGCTCCATACAATCCAAATACTACTACTACTAACACTGCTCCATATAATTCAAATACTACTACTACTAACACTGCTCCATATAATCCAAATACTACTACTAACACTGCTCCATATAATCCAAATACTACTACTACTACCACTGCTCCATACAATCCAAATACTACTACTACTAACACTGCTCCATATAATCCAAATACTACTACTAACAATGCTCCATATAATCCAAATACTACTACTACTAACACTGCTCCATATAATCCAAATACTACTAACACTGCTCCATATAATCCAAATACTACTACTAACACTGCTCCATATAATCCAAATACTACTACTAACACTGCTCCATACAATCCAAATACTACTACTACTAACACTGCTCCATATAATCCAAATACTACTACTACTAACACTGCTCCATATAATCCAAATACTACTACTACTAACACTGCTCCATATAATCCAAATACTACTACTACTAACAATGCTCCATATAATCCAAATACTACTACTAACAATGCTCCATATAATCCAAATACTACTACTACTAACACTGCTCCATATAATCCAAATACTACTACTACTAACACTGCTCCATATAATCCAAATACTACTACTAACACTGCTCCATATAATCCAAATACTACTACTAACACTGCTCCATACAATCCAAATACTACTACTAACACTGCTCCATACAATCCAAATACTACTACTACTACTAACACTGCTCCATATAATCCAAATACTACTACTAACACTGCTCCATATAATCCAAATACTACTACTACTAACACTGCTCCATATAATCCAAATACTACTACTAACACTGCTCCATATAATCCAAATACTACTACTACTACTAACACTGCTCCATATAATCCAAATACTACTACTACTAACACTGCTGCACATAATCCAAATACTACTACTACTAACACTACTCCATATAAACCAAATACTACTACTACTAACACTGCTCCATATAATCCAAATACTACTACTACTAACACTGCTCCATATAATCCAAATACTACTACTACTAACACTGCTCCATATAATCCAAATACTACTACTACTAACAATGCTCCATATAATCCAAATACTACTACTAACAATGCTCCATATAATCCAAATACTACTACTACTAACACTGCTCCATATAATCCAAATACTACTACTACTAACACTGCTCCATATAATCCAAATTCTACTACTACTAACACTGCTCCATATAATCCAAATACTACTACTACTACTAACACTGCTCCATATAATCCAAATACTACTACTAACACTGCTCCATATAATCCAAATATTACTACTACTACCACTGCTCCATACAATCCAAATACTACTACTACTACTAACACTGCTCCATATAATCCAAATACTACTACTAACAATGCTCCATATAATCCAAATACTACTACTACTAACACTGCTCCATATAATCCAAATACTACTACTACTAACAATGCTCCATATAATCCAAATACTACTACTACTAACACTGCTGCACATAATCCAAATACTACTACTACTAACACTACTCCATATAAACCAAATACTACTACTACTAACACTGCTCCATATAATCCAAATACTACTACTACTAACACTGCTCCATATAATCCAAATACTACTACTACTAACACTGCTCCATATAATCCAAATACTACTACTACTAACAATGCTCCATATAATCCAAATACTACTACTAACAATGCTCCATATAATCCAAATACTACTACTACTAACACTGCTCCATATAATCCAAATACTACTACTACTAACACTGCTCCATATAATCCAAATTCTACTACTACTAACACTGCTCCATATAATCCAAATACTACTACTACTACTAACACTGCTCCATATAATCCAAATACTACTACTAACACTGCTCCATATAATCCAAATATTACTACTACTACCACTGCTCCATACAATCCAAATACTACTACTACTACTAACACTGCTCCATATAATCCAAATACTACTACTAACAATGCTCCATATAATCCAAATACTACTACTAACACTGCTCCATATAATCCAAATACTACTACTACTAACAATGCTCCATATAATCCAAATACTACTACTACTAACACTGCTGCACATAATCCAAATACTACTACTACTAACACTACTCCATATAAACCAAATACTACTACTACTAACACTGCTCCATATAATCCAAATACTACTAACACTACTCCATATAATCCAAATACTACTACTACTAACACTGCTCCATATAATCCAAATACTACTACTACTAACACTGCTCCATATAATCCAAATACTACTACTACTAACACTGCTCCATATAATCCAAATACTACTACTACTACTAACACTGCTCCATATAATCCAAATACTACTACTAACACTGCTCCATATAATCCAAATACTACTACTACTAACACTGCTCCATATAATCCAAATACTACTACTAACACTGCTCCATATAATCCAAATACTACTACTACTAACACTGCTCCATATAATCCAAATACTACTACTAACACTGCTCCATATAATCCAAATACTACTACTACTAACACTGCTCCATATAATCCAAATACTACTACTACTACTAACACTGCTCCATATAATCCAAATACTACTACTAACACTGCTCCATATAATCCAAATATTACTACTACTACCACTGCTCCATACAATCCAAATACTACTACTACTAACACTGCTCCATATAATCCAAATACTACTACTACTAACACTGCTCCATATAATCCAAATACTACTAACACTGCTCCATATAATCCAAATACTACTACTACTAACACTGCTCCATATAATCCAAATACTACTACTACTACTAACACTGCTCCATATAATCCAAATACTACTACTACTACTAACAATGCTCCATATAATCCAAATACTACTACTACTAACACTGCTCCATATACTATTACTACTACTACTAACACTGCTCCATATAATCCAAATACTACTACTACTAACACTGCTCCATATAATCCAAATACTACTACTAACACTGCTCCATATAATCCAAATACTACTACTAACAATGCTCCATATAATCCAAATACTACTACTACTAACACTGCTCCATATAATCCAAATACTACTACTAACACTGCTCCATATAATCCAAATACTACTACTAACACTGCTCCATATAATCCAAATACTACTACTAACACTGCTCCATGTAATCCAAATACTACTACTACTACTACTACTACTAACACTGCTCCATATAATCCAAATACTACTACTAACACTGCTCCATATAATCCAAATACTACTACTACTAACACTGCTCCATATAATCCAAATACTACTACTAACACTACTCCATATAATCCAAATACTACTACTACTAACAATGCTCCATATAATCCAAATACTACTACTACTAACAATGCTCCATATAATCCAAATACTACTACTACTAACACTGCTCCATATAATCCAAATACTACTACTACTAACAATGCTCCATATAATCCAAATACTACTAACACTGCTCCATACAATCCAAATACTACTACTACTAACACTGCTCCATATAATCCAAATACTACTAACACTGCTCCATATAATCCAAATACTACTACTACTAACACTGCTCCATATAATCCAAATACTACTACTACTACTAACACTGCTCCATATAATCCAAATACTACTACTACTAACAATGCTCCATATAATCCAAATACTACTACTACTAACACTGCTCCATATAATCCAAATACTACTACTAACACTGCTCCATATAATCCAAATACTACTAACACTGCTCCATATACTATTACTACTACTACTAACACTGCTCCATATAATCCAAATACTACTACTACTAACACTGCTCCATATAATCCAAATACTACTACTAACACTGCTCCATATAATCCAAATACTACTACTAACAATGCTCCATATAATCCAAATACTACTACTACTAACACTGCTCCATATAATCCAAATACTACTACTAACACTGCTCCATATAATCCAAATACTACTACTAACACTGCTCCATATAATCCAAATACTACTACTAACACTGCTCCATATAATCCAAATACTACTACTACTACTACTAACACTGCTCCATATAATCCAAATACTACTACTAACACTGCTCCATATAATCCAAATACTACTACTACTAACACTGCTCCATATAATCCAAATACTACTACTAACACTGCTCCATATAATCCAAATACTACTACTACTAACACTGCTCCATATAATCCAAATACTACTACTACTAACACTGCTCCATAAAATCCAAATACTACTACTACTACTAACACTGCTCCATATAATCCAAATACTACTACAACTAACACTGCTCCATATAATCCAAATACTACTACTAACACTGCTCCATACAATCCAAATACTACTACTACTAACACTGCTCCATATAATTCAAATACTACTACTACTAACACTGCTCCATATAATCCAAATACTACTACTAACACTGCTCCATATAATCCAAATACTACTACTACTACCACTGCTCCATACAATCCAAATACTACTACTACTAACACTGCTCCATATAATCCAAATACTACTACTAACAATGCTCCATATAATCCAAATACTACTACTACTAACACTGCTCCATATAATCCAAATACTACTACTAACACTGCTCCATACAATCCAAATACTACTACTACTAACACTGCTCCATATAATCCAAATACTACTACTACTAACACTGCTCCATATAATCCAAATACTACTACTACTAACACTGCTCCATATAATCCAAATACTACTACTACTAACAATGCTCCATATAATCCAAATACTACTACTAACAATGCTCCATATAATCCAAATACTACTACTACTAACACTGCTCCATATAATCCAAATACTACTACTACTAACACTGCTCCATATAATCCAAATACTACTACTACTACTAACACTGCTCCATATAATCCAAATACTACTACTACTACTAACACTGCTCCATATAATCCAAATACTACTACTAACACTGCTCCATATAATCCAAATACTACTACTACTAACACTGCTCCATATAATCCAAATACTACTACTAACACTGCTCCATACAATCCAAATACTACTACTACTACTAACACTGCTCCATATAATCCAAATACTACTACTAACACTGCTCCATATAATCCAAATACTACTACTACTAACACTGCTCCATATAATCCAAATACTACTACTAACACTGCTCCATATAATCCAAATACTACTACTACTACTAACACTGCTCCATATAATCCAAATACTACTACTACTAACACTGCTGCACATAATCCAAATACTACTACTACTAACACTACTCCATATAAACCAAATACTACTACTACTAACACTGCTCCATATAATCCAAATACTACTACTACTAACACTGCTCCATATAATCCAAATACTACTACTACTAACACTGCTCCATATAATCCAAATACTACTACTACTAACAATGCTCCATATAATCCAAATACTACTACTAACAATGCTCCATATAATCCAAATACTACTACTACTAACACTGCTCCATATAATCCAAATACTACTACTACTAACACTGCTCCATATAATCCAAATTCTACTACTACTAACACTGCTCCATATAATCCAAATACTACTACTACTACTAACACTGCTCCATATAATCCAAATACTACTACTAACACTGCTCCATATAATCCAAATATTACTACTACTACCACTGCTCCATACAATCCAAATACTACTACTACTACTAACACTGCTCCATATAATCCAAATACTACTACTAACAATGCTCCATATAATCCAAATACTACTACTACTAACACTGCTCCATATAATCCAAATACTACTACTACTAACAATGCTCCATATAATCCAAATACTACTACTACTAACACTGCTGCACATAATCCAAATACTACTACTACTAACACTACTCCATATAAACCAAATACTACTACTACTAACACTGCTCCATATAATCCAAATACTACTACTACTAACACTGCTCCATATAATCCAAATACTACTACTACTAACACTGCTCCATATAATCCAAATACTACTACTACTAACAATGCTCCATATAATCCAAATACTACTACTAACAATGCTCCATATAATCCAAATACTACTACTACTAACACTGCTCCATATAATCCAAATACTACTACTACTAACACTGCTCCATATAATCCAAATTCTACTACTACTAACACTGCTCCATATAATCCAAATACTACTACTACTACTAACACTGCTCCATATAATCCAAATACTACTACTAACACTGCTCCATATAATCCAAATATTACTACTACTACCACTGCTCCATACAATCCAAATACTACTACTACTACTAACACTGCTCCATATAATCCAAATACTACTACTAACACTGCTCCATATAATCCAAATACTACTACTACTAACACTGCTCCATATAATCCAAATACTACTACTACTAACAATGCTCCATATAATCCAAATACTACTAACACTACTCCATATAATCCAAATACTACTACTACTAACACTGCTGCACATAATCCAAATACTACTACTACTAACACTACTCCATATAAACCAAATACTACTACTACTAACACTGCTCCATATAATCCAAATACTACTAACACTACTCCATATAATCCAAATACTACTACTACTAACACTGCTCCATATAATCCAAATACTACTACTACTAACACTGCTCCATATAATCCAAGTACTACTACTACTAACACTGCTCCATATAATCCAAATACTACTACTACTACTAACACTGCTCCATATAATCCAAATACTACTACTAACACTGCTCCATATAATCCAAATACTACTACTACTAACACTGCTCCATATAATCCAAATACTACTACTAACACTGCTCCATATAATCCAAATACTACTACTACTACTAACACTGCTCCATATAATCCAAATACTACTACTAACACTGCTCCATATAATCCAAATACTACTACTACTACTAACACTGCTGCATACAATCCAAATACTACTACTACTAACACTGCTCCATATAATCCAAATACTACTACTACTAACACTGCTCCATATAATCCAAATACTACTAACACTGCTCCATATAATCCAAATACTACTACTACTAACACTGCTCCATATAATCCAAATACTACTACTACTACTAACACTGCTCCATATAATCCAAATACTACTACTACTACTAACAATGCTCCATATAATCCAAATACTACTACTACTAACACTGCTCCATATACTATTACTACTACTACTAACACTGCTCCATATAATCCAAATACTACTACTACTAACACTGCTCCATATAATCCAAATACTACTACTAACACTGCTCCATATAATCCAAATACTACTACTAACAATGCTCCATATAATCCAAATACTACTACTACTAACACTGCTCCATATAATCCAAATACTACTACTAACACTGCTCCATATAATCCAAATACTACTACTAACACTGCTCCATATAATCCAAATACTACTACTAACACTGCTCCATGTAATCCAAATACTACTACTACTACTACTACTACTAACACTGCTCCATATAATCCAAATACTACTACTAACACTGCTCCATATAATCCAAATACTACTACTACTAACACTGCTCCATATAATCCAAATACTACTACTAACACTACTCCATATAATCCAAATACTACTACTACTAACAATGCTCCATATAATCCAAATACTACTACTACTAACAATGCTCCATATAATCCAAATACTACTACTACTAACACTGCTCCATATAATCCAAATACTACTACTACTAACAATGCTCCATATAATCCAAATACTACTAACACTGCTCCATACAATCCAAATACTACTACTACTAACACTGCTCCATATAATCCAAATACTACTAACACTGCTCCATATAATCCAAATACTACTACTACTAACACTGCTCCATATAATCCAAATACTACTACTACTACTAACACTGCTCCATATAATCCAAATACTACTACTACTAACAATGCTCCATATAATCCAAATACTACTACTACTAACACTGCTCCATATAATCCAAATACTACTACTAACACTGCTCCATATAATCCAAATACTACTACTAACACTGCTCCATATAATCCAAATACTACTAACACTGCTCCATATACTATTACTACTACTACTAACACTGCTCCATATAATCCAAATACTACTACTACTAACACTGCTCCATATAATCCAAATACTACTACTAACACTGCTCCATATAATCCAAATACTACTACTAACAATGCTCCATATAATCCAAATACTACTACTACTAACACTGCTCCATATAATCCAAATACTACTACTAACACTGCTCCATATAATCCAAATACTACTACTAACACTGCTCCATATAATCCAAATACTACTACTAACACTGCTCCATATAATCCAAATACTACTACTACTACTACTAACACTGCTCCATATAATCCAAATACTACTACTAACACTGCTCCATATAATCCAAATACTACTACTACTAACACTGCTCCATATAATCCAAATACTACTACTAACACTGCTCCATATAATCCAAATACTACTACTACTAACACTGCTCCATATAATCCAAATACTACTACTACTAACACTGCTCCATAAAATCCAAATACTACTACTACTACTAACACTGCTCCATATAATCCAAATACTACTACAACTAACACTGCTCCATATAATCCAAATACTACTACTAACACTGCTCCATACAATCCAAATACTACTACTACTAACACTGCTCCATATAATTCAAATACTACTACTACTAACACTGCTCCATATAATCCAAATACTACTACTAACACTGCTCCATATAATCCAAATACTACTACTACTACCACTGCTCCATACAATCCAAATACTACTACTACTAACACTGCTCCATATAATCCAAATACTACTACTAACAATGCTCCATATAATCCAAATACTACTACTACTAACACTGCTCCATATAATCCAAATACTACTAACACTGCTCCATATAATCCAAATACTACTACTAACACTGCTCCATATAATCCAAATACTACTACTAACACTGCTCCATACAATCCAAATACTACTACTACTAACACTGCTCCATATAATCCAAATACTACTACTACTAACACTGCTCCATATAATCCAAATACTACTACTACTAACACTGCTCCATATAATCCAAATACTACTACTACTAACAATGCTCCATATAATCCAAATACTACTACTAACAATGCTCCATATAATCCAAATACTACTACTACTAACACTGCTCCATATAATCCAAATACTACTACTACTAACACTGTTCCATATAATCCAAATACTACTACTACTACTAACACTGCTCCATATAATCCAAATACTACTACTACTACTAACACTGCTCCATATAATCCAAATACTACTACTAACACTGCTCCATATAATCCAAATACTACTACTACTAACACTGCTCCATATAATCCAAATACTACTACTAACACTGCTCCATACAATCCAAATACTACTACTACTACTAACACTGCTCCATATAATCCAAATACTACTACTAACACTGCTCCATATAATCCAAATACTACTACTACTAACACTGCTCCATATAATCCAAATACTACTACTAACACTGCTCCATATAATCCAAATACTACTACTACTACTAACACTGCTCCATATAATCCAAATACTACTACTACTAACACTGCTGCACATAATCCAAATACTACTACTACTACTAACACTACTCCATATAAACCAAATACTACTACTACTAACACTGCTCCATATAATCCAAATACTACTACTACTAACACTGCTCCATATAATCCAAATACTACTACTACTAACACTGCTCCATATAATCCAAATACTACTACTAACAATGCTCCATATAATCCAAATACTACTACTAACAATGCTCCATATAATCCAAATACTACTACTACTAACACTGCTCCATATAATCCAAATACTACTACTACTAACACTGCTCCATATAATCCAAATTCTACTACTACTAACACTGCTCCATATAATCCAAATACTACTACTACTACTAACACTGCTCCATATAATCCAAATACTACTACTAACACTGCTCCATATAATCCAAATATTACTACTACTACCACTGCTCCATACAATCCAAATACTACTACTACTACTAACACTGCTCCATATAATCCAAATACTACTACTAACAATGCTCCATATAATCCAAATACTACTACTACTAACACTGCTCCATATAATCCAAATACTACTACTACTAACAATGCTCCATATAATCCAAATACTACTACTACTAACACTGCTGCACATAATCCAAATACTACTACTACTAACACTACTCCATATAAACCAAATACTACTACTACTAACACTGCTCCATATAATCCAAATACTACTACTACTAACACTGCTCCATATAATCCAAATACTACTACTACTAACACTGCTCCATATAATCCAAATACTACTACTACTAACAATGCTCCATATAATCCAAATACTACTACTAACAATGCTCCATATAATCCAAATACTACTACTACTAACACTGCTCCATATAATCCAAATACTACTACTACTAACACTGCTCCATATAATCCAAATTCTACTACTACTAACACTGCTCAATATAATCCAAATACTACTACTACTACTAACACTGCTCCATATAATCCAAATACTACTACTAACACTGCTCCATATAATCCAAATATTACTACTACTACCACTGCTCCATACAATCCAAATACTACTACTACTACTAACACTGCTCCATATAATCCAAATACTACTACTAACAATGCTCCATATAATCCAAATACTACTACTACTAACACTGCTCCATATAATCCAAATACTACTACTACTAACAATGCTCCATATAATCCAAATACTACTACTACTAACACTGCTGCACATAATCCAAATACTACTACTACTAACACTACTCCATATAAACCAAATACTACTACTACTAACACTGCTCCATATAATCCAAATACTACTAACACTACTCCATATAATCCAAATACTACTACTACTAACACTGCTCCATATAATCCAAATACTACTACTACTAACACTGCTGCATATAATCCAAATACTACTACTACTAACAATGCTCCATATAATCCAAATACTACTACTACTACTAACACTGCTCCATATAATCCAAATACTACTACTAACACTGCTCCATATAATCCAAATACTACTACTACTAACACTGCTCCATATAATCCAAATACTACTACTAACACTGCTCCATATAATCCAAATACTACTACTACTACTAACACTGCTCCATATAATCCAAATACTACTACTAACACTGCTCCATATAATCCAAATACTACTACTACTACTAACACTGCTGCATACAATCCAAATACTACTACTACTAACACTGCTCCATATAATCCAAATACTACTACTACTAACACTGCTCCATATAATCCAAATACTACTAACACTGCTCCATATAATCCAAATACTACTACTACTAACACTGCTCCATATAATCCAAATACTACTACTACTACTAACACTGCTCCATATAATCCAAATACTACTACTACTACTAACAATGCTGCATATAATCCAAATACTACTACTACTAACACTGCTCCATATACTATTACTACTACTACTAACACTGCTCCATATAATCCAAATACTACTACTACTAACACTGCTCCATATAATCCAAATACTACTACTAACACTGCTCCATATAATCCAAATACTACTACTAACACTGCTCCATATAATCCAAATACTACTACTAACACTGCTCCATATAATCCAAATACTACTACTAACACTGCTCCATGTAATCCAAATACTACTACTACTACTACTACTACTACTAACACTGCTCCATATAATCCAAATACTACTACTAACACTGCTCCATATAATCCAAATACTACTACTAACACTGCTCCATATAATCCAAATACTACTACTACTAACACTGCTCCATATAA